>NW_024468594.1:0-2127 GCF_001632365.1 Laetiporus sulphureus 93-53
GGGACGCTCGCGAGTCTGCTGGATAATGTGCGTGCGTTGAGGGAGGCGCTGGGCATTATGGGGGCGGATGCGAGCGAGGAGGTGGAGAGGGTGGTGAAGGAGGAGGAGGAGATGAGGGGTGTCGGTGGGGATGCAGGTAGGGAGGTAGAGGAAGGAACGGCGGCGCAGGGTGTAAAAGCGAGCATGAGAGCATGTGCGCCCAGCCGTGTGAATGTATCTATGTTCGGGGACCGCAAAGATTGTGTGAGATGAGAAACTGGCAGGGGCAGAGAGAGCTCTATACAGCCCGTCTTACGACCTGTAGGGTATCTGTACACAGTTCACTACAAAGCTACCTGAGGCGACAAAGGGCAGAGGGTTGAACGTGTACCAGAACTTTCGCATGGTGCGAACTGCTTCCAAGTTCTCTGGACCGAATCATCAGACTCGGACCCCGACAACACGCATTCCTATTGCCGCTGCGGAGTTCCAACATGAACCTTCCCATGTGACAAGCAGGTAAGATCAGCGAATTGCATGCGCGATTCATCGACCCGACTGGTTGGGATGGAGAGTCTGGTCACGAGAACGCAATCTCGTGGATGCCTTCGCACTTGATGACCGGGCCTAGGATGGCTCTTCATTAATCAATTATCAAATTGTGTCCCACGTCATGATTCTTCCTGCAAGCAGGCATGCTTCCAATGCAACAGGTACCGACTTCTCTCAAATCATCGAACCGTGACCACACGGTCAATGGGGTACTGACTCTTCCGAGAAGCAGAGGTCAGGTTCTGGCCATTATGGCCTTCTCAAACTTTGTCTGCCCATTGTTCTCCTCTACAAATTTGGAGCCGCCCGCTGATTCTGCGAGGGAATGATAATCTTCAACCAATAGCACGCTCACCAGAACCCATTGAAGTTGAAAGCAAGCCGCTCGGTATGCTGTAGCTTTCTTTGCGCAGCGTCTGATAGTGTTTGATAGGCCCATTGTGCCGATGGTCGGAGAGGGGGCGGTTCACATCCCGAGTCAACGAACAAACCTTCCCATCACGCTTCGCATCTAGCTCCAAAGTCCGTCATTCATCATCCGAACGAAGCGTTGCTTTCGGAGTCATGTTATGAGCACCTCGCGTCGAGTCACCTGAAGCGCCGTCACCTGAACATCTCCATCCTCATGGCTGTACCTGAGACCACGCGGAAGTCTTCCTTACACGAACTGTGCCCGTTCAGGTATTTCTGGTGAGTACAGATGTTTCCAATCTTGTAGGCTTGCTCACAGCCTCCGAGAGCACCATACGCCCATGGCGTCCAGGGCCTTCAGACGATGGACCGTCTTGAAGACTACACGATCCGTTGAACACGGCGAATAGCGATAAGCACGGTCTCGGGCGCAGTGTGCATGTGGTTGAGCTTCGGGAAGGTGGCGGTGTCAGAATGAGACACCGAATGTTCCATCAGCTCATTTCGCAGCAAAATCGACGGGCTTTGAGTGGGTTCGAGATGCGTGCATGTTGCCGTTCTTGACGCGCGGACATCGCCCACATTCTGCATTATGGGAGAGGGACGTCCTCACCATTGGATATGATGAGCAGGTACAGATATGGCCAACGAACATGGGGTCAGTCGCGTTCAGGTCCCCATACTGATTGTAAACGTGCACAAAAGCAAAGTTCATCAGTGCTATCACCGTGTCCGATATACATTTACGTACAGGCATTCTGGGGCACAACGCATGCTCCGTGCTTCCGAACCGAAATTTGATGACAGAGCCGCTGACCTGCACGCCGTCAGTTCTTCATTTCCCTTCAGATGCTCGGGTGTCTGATGAGTCACAGGTCTAGGCATGGACGTCCGAAGCTGTGGGATATATAGGCCAGTCAGAGCGAGCATCACTCGTTCCCACCGTCCCTCCCCCCCACCTCCTCTCCTCCATCTTCTCGCTTCTCTAACCAACCCCCTTGTTCACCCCCTCCCACTCTCCAAAGCCCGGTCAAACGCTGGACTCCGACATGGTATGCACACCCACTGCGCCGAGCTCCACACCAAAACTGACCGTCTCAAATCGCCGTGCACAGTCCGCCGCCTTCCCGCCCTCGCAGTTGCACGGTCCGCACGTTGTCCCGGCGACTCGATTTCAGGACCGGC
>NW_024468594.1:5892-33389 GCF_001632365.1 Laetiporus sulphureus 93-53
CTCTCGCCCGCACACACCCCGTCGCACCTCCTCGCCGCGTCCGTCGCGGCCGTGATGCTCCTCGCGGGCGTCCCCGAGGCGTTCACGCGGCTGTTCTGTAGTCGGTATCGCGGGACGCTCGCGAGTCTGCTGGATAATGCGCGCGCGTTGAGGGAGGCGCTGGGCGTTATGGGGGCGGATGCGAGTGAGGAGGTGGAGGTGGTGGTGAAGGAGCAGGAGGCAGAGGAAGGCTCGAAGTCGCAGGATATTGGGGTGGACGAGGCGACCTTGGATGACGAGGCAGCTCAGTCGTTGGCTGAGACGATGGACAGCCAGGAGAGAGAGAAGACGCATGGTGACGACGGACGCGAGATCGAGAAGGGACACGACGTCGCGCCGGAGGACAAAAGGGGGCATGATAGCGGAAACGAGCAGGTCCAAGAGAAGGGCAAAGGTAAGGAGAAGGACGCCGAAGAAGCTCAGAGCACAGCAGATGGTGAGGAGAACACCGGGGACGGAGAGAAGGAGGAGCCGCAGAAGAATCGGGACGAGGAAGAGAAGGAAACGGAGAGAGAGAAGTCGGAGGGTATAAGCAAGAACCCAGAGGAAGATGTCATCCCGGAGGACGAGCTTGCACCACCTCAGGCCGAACAACAGCCCAAAGCGAAAGCGCCTCAACAACAACAAGAGAACAGCAAAACGCAGAAAGAACCGACACAGCCGAAGAACACGAAAACAGTCCAATGCTGGCGTGCCTCCTACTTCGAAGTACGAGTCCCCGACGCCTATGGGGACGGGCTAGTGGACACAGAGACGATGGAAGACGAATGCGCCCACGCGGACGTGGACGTGGACATGGACGGCGCCGCCGCAGCCGTCTCTATCCTAGGCATGACCGCGCTCGGCCTTGCACGCGTGGACTTTGAGAGAGGCGAGCATGAGCGTGAGGTGCGGCGCGCGGAGGTGATGCTCGTTAGACCGAGGGTGGTCTCGGAGAATATTTTGGGATGGACGGGGCAAGAGCGAGATGGTGTTGATGGGGATGTGATGATGGGGGTGGCATAGCAGCCGCCTCCCGTGGACGCATTGGACGGATTGCTGGATGAGAACGGTTAGATGTAGAATGTCGTAGTATGTATTCCGATGTAATGATACCATGAGCGTATTCGACGACGTTGACTGCTATCGCAATGATGATAATTTGTTCAGTTTGTGTCGACGATGAGGCTAATCTTAGCCGTAACTTTCACTCATTCTGTTAGAAAGCTTGGTGGTATGCTCATGTCGACGATGGGCTGCTCTTAGCCGTAACTTTCGCTCATAATTGTGGACAAGGATTACCATGTACATTGACACATCGGCACGCAATCCGAAGAAAGGAACCTGAAAACAGTGCGTCGCTCCTGTGGTGACCGAGCCGCATACATAGACATGAAGATATGATACGCATGAGCACGTTTTTGCCCTCGTTCTGCTAACCCACCCCCCCTGAACCCAGTCAGTAGTCATACATTTCCTCCTGTTCAAGGCCACCTTAATCATTTCAACGCAGTGTACTACATCTCCGCGGCAGCCTAGGCGCTGTGCGTTCATATTGCATGACTACTGAATCGCGAGTTCGTCGTCATAGACAATCGTAGCAGGACCCCTAGGTGATGTCAGTACAACCATCTCGAGCAAGGGCGAACCGGATGTTCCACCTTCGTTCCTCCCCCTAGACACCAAAAATTAGCATCAGCTGTTGCGTCAATCGGAAGAAGTTGACAGTCAATACATTCTCGATCCAACTTAACTGCGCCTTCAATTCCGTCAGACCAAACGACAGCACAACACGATACTTTTGCTTATAATAAATGCCCGTCTTTCCCAATACGGGCATTTTCGGAACGCTAGACGTGTCTGCGGTTACCGTGCACAACTTCGAAAACATGTCTATCATCGTGGAGTGAGGACAACATCCACGGTGAACCAACTAACATACCGGGTTCGCTGTCGGTCCATCGCGGATTCTTCATGGATCCCTTGTACCGGAGGATATCCGCTTCGATAGTATCAAGTTTATAGGAGTACAGTGATTCTTGGATGAAAGGTTTCTCGAACTCAGCCTCCTCGGATATTTTGGTTCCCTGAAAAGAACTTGAAATGAGTGACGAGTGATGAAAGGTAGGTTCCACGACTCGAAGATATCACCCTCTCGAGAATAGTTGAAAAACATGGACCAACCACCCGTCGGCCAGAGGCATTCGAATGAACGTTATTAGACCTCCTTGCGTGCTCAGGATTTGCAGCGTCATAGTCAGTCACGCAATCGGTCCCGTATGTAAAGCGAGCAATACGAGCAGAGACAAAGTGGTCGAGGTAATATGATATGGCGCCCTCGGCCACTGCTTTATGCCTGCTCGGACGTCAGCCTGCATTATTCGTTAGTGATACGCAGAAACGGTGAATACAGACGTATGGTTGTCCGGCCTTGAAAATGCGACACAGAGGGTTACGCAGTATTCATTCAATTGAGAGAACAAATAAGGGCTGGCAGCAAATCCTCCGACAAGGAAGACAGTCTGCAGATCACATTCAGCCTACGTTCACGGAATGTTCGGCAGCTCTGTTACCGATACTGGTTTTTCTGCCTCGTCCAACTGCCTCTTGATAGCTTGCTTGATAGCCGATATGGATGGCTCAAAGAATGAGGCAACTTCGTCTCTGGCGTATACCGACGTAAGCTCCAGTATGTAATAATGCGTTATCCCACATACCCGGACAGAGCTAGCTGCCCGTTCCTGATGCCAGCTTTGAGATCTCTATCCCGCATGGACCCAAATTTGATGAAGACTGAGTCACCAGGGCTGCTGAACGTCGGCTTCGCAGACTTGTCAAACTGCTTGAACATTTCTTCAATGTCCTCATCGTTGCCAAAAGTGGATTTGGACAGCTTTACTACTCGATTATTAAACACAAGCAATATGAAGAGGATTCATCACCGCAAACGTTTTAAGAAGTCCCGCGCACGAAAGCTGACAATAGTCGATCCGTGGAAGATACCTGAAGTTAAGATTAGACGGATATGGCACAATATGCGGAGATGTGCACATTCCGGTCGAGCAATCTCTTCCATAGACAGTGTGTCATCGTTTGCTATCTGATATGTATTAATATCCACGGTTCCTCCTCCGGCGTCGACGATCATGACGGTTTTGTCATCCTAGCAATCTGGACATTGAGTAGTCTCATGTGAATTAAGATGGCATACTAACCTTGATAGAATCAATGGCTAAGCCACTGGCGATGCAATAATGAATGCTTGCTTCTCCTTCCGTCACAAATTGGACTCGAGCATGGCCTTCCAAACTGTCTGGGATGAGACCTGCTTGCACAGCAGCATGGCGCATTTTGGTTTGCTGCCAGCCACCCCAACCATCGGGATGGCTAAAAACAAAATCAATGTTTCCCTCTACTGATTTCCAGAGGACATCTCCTCCGGCATGCGTCTCAACAATATACGATCGGGTGCATCTGTACAAATACGAAACAAAATCAGCGTATATGTCAATGATTGTCTTGCCGGGCGGGACAGGCGTCATGAAGTTGTACTTCATTTCTTCATCGCTGAACGCTGCCAGTTCATTGTGCGACTGAAGGTGGAGTTTGAACCTGAAGCATGCATTGTAACAGTGATATACTGCGAGGTAGAAATGACCTACCACTCCACCTTAATCCATTTCTCATCCTCCGCTTCGAGAAGTACATGGGATAGTGTTGCCTGCGCGCCACAAGCACGAACTCCTCCTTCTTTGTCATAGTACACAACAGACGGGATCTTTGAATCACTAGCAGTGCCCTCCTGTCCAGGAAACCTGAAATAGTGTCATCATAGTCCTACGTCTTTCAAGAAAGAAACCCCCGTGGTGCGAAAGGTAGAAACCCGTACCTTCTGACCCCATTGATTCTAGGGATCTCTCCAGGATCGAGGATGCTATAGCTCACGCCGCTGAAGGTGGTCCCAATATCCAGTGAGAGTACCAGCTTCCTGCACTTGCCGAAGTATGGCTTTCTGGATGCCATCCCGAGAGAATGAACCAAAAGGTGGGAATGAGGCCAGTCGAACCTGAAGGTTAAACGTTGAGTAGCAACATACTGTGTCTTGCACGCGCGGGAGTCGTGTACGGCCTCATGGCACTACGAAGCAGGAGGATAGTACCGCGTGCGCCATCGGCGTAGCCTCGGGAAACCATCATATCTTAGTAATGCAACCATGAAAATCAGCGTACTCATCGCGACTTCTTTTCTATTTCATGTGACAGGCCATGCGTTGTAAGGCTGACTCGGGTTGCGCTGCGACCGCAAGGCTTTACTCTCGCAACGCCGTCCTACTACGACTCAGGATTACCTTTACACCTTACTCGTGCAAACCCAGTTCGTTGACAACGGATCCTGCTTTTCACGTTACGTTTCGGGTATGTTAGATTGGACCTGTGCCACTTAAATGGCTTACTGTTGGCAGTGATGAGCACATTGTATGGTAAAGCTCGGAAGACGGTGGCAGATCTTTTTCGATCACAAGAGCCAGATCCCACCATGTTGCCGAGTGAAACATTACAAGACGGAAACGGTTCGATCCAAGCTTCAGAACCATTGTCGATGGCCCCGTTGGAGAGATGCGAGTCGGAAAGAATGTGTCAATCGTCCGACTTACCTTTCTCGCAGGAACAGGAAGCACACTTGCGTTCTCTTCCGAAGGAGGCTAGCAGGAAGCATACACACGAAAATTCACAGCTCCATGAATACCCTGCTAGCCCGTCAGACTTACGCAACGAAAGTGCGGAGTTGCGCCGTGCCCTGTATGACAGAGATCAAAGGATATCGTCCCTCCAGAATGAACTGGTTCTCAGAAACAGCCAAATTGAAGGCCTGATGAATGAGCTCAATGCATCCAGGGCTTTATCTCAGGCTCGAGCCGACGAGCTGCGTGCAGCCAATGCTTATCACACAACTGTCGGGAACACGGTGTCGGACGCCGATGTACGACACATCGTAGAGAACCTCAACGAGGAGATATACCAGTTGGCGGCACAGATTGTCCATGTTTGTGAATCGTCGACATCCGTTTCAACCGCTCCATCCGACGACATGATCAAGCGGGCTGAGAATACGATTGGCTCCTTGTTGACAAAACAATTAAGAAAGGGACGGGGACGAGACGAACCGATGCTCATACAAGTCGCAATGCAAAGCTGCATCATACACCTCGCAAGCAAGCTTACGCGCGCATGGGCTTTTATGCTTCCACAAGCTTCAGGGAATTTGATGTACGAACTGTGGGGGAAAATGAAGGTTGAGGGTGAGCGGCCATGCTCTCATTGACTTTCATTGAGACTAACGGTTACATAGAATGTCAGACTGTGGCCGGACGATGGCGAGCGCTGACCATGCGGCACTTGGCGGCACGGGATACACATCAAGCGGCATTGTGGTTCGCACGAGAGTGTGCGGCACATTTGGAAAACATCCTGTACCTGGTCAGACTGACGAAGAAGACGGTTAAAGAGGCCATCCACAAGTACAGCGACAAGATCACGAATGTGTTCGACCATGTACTTTCGCTGCAGAGGACTGTCGTCGAGGATATAACTGCCTGCGAATTCCAATTGATGATCGCCAAGCCTGGCCAGAGAGTCAACCTCGAGACCATGGATGATGAATATGGCGATGGACACACCATCGGGGATGCACCGTCGCCGGTCATTCTCTGCAACACTGGAATGGGCTTATGCCGTGTAGCCAAGGTTGGCGAAGAGAACAAGTTGGACACGATACTGCTGTTGAAATCCCGAGTTGTCTCGGACAACGTTTTGCACGAGCTTGATACTCACAGCGCATCCGGTCGAGAGTCCAAGGAAGGTGAGACGAGCTGTCTTCGAGATATGACGATGGCCACTAATGGTCACTACCCGTAGGGCAACGGGAAGAAATGATGACCTATTGAGCTAAAGTCCGTGTCGCTGTATCTTGATGTGGTAGTATTCTTCGGACAGCCTCCTCTTGGAGAAAATGTCAGGTCATCGACTCCAGCATGCACGTATGATGACGCAGTGACTGTCCTATCGCTGATGCAATCTTTCGTTGCGCAAGGGCTCAGTTTAGCGATGCAAATCACTACTCACGTATTAGAACCTTCGATTCCGATACGGTGATGGATGAACTGCGTTTGTATAAATCGTTGACGAATGATGAGCATGACACACATAGAGGTGATGCTCGCATTGAACCTGAAGCACTGCAGATGAACCAGACGGCATGGACAGCACGATCATGCTCGCAGCTTTCGTTACGACCATGGTCGCTGTTGCGGGCACCTTCTACGTCCTTGCTACACTTTGAACTGAAACCCGCAACCCCCACGTGAACCGAGCACCTGCAAAGGGGTTGAGGAGGTTGTCGGGCTGTCCTATAATTGCGCTAATGGGCCTGCCACACCCGGATGCAGTCGCCCAGAGACCTTCACGGTGCACCCGCCAACATCGCTCATGAGTCGCATGCGAGTTTTTGACCCTTCTTGCCTTAAAATGGCGATTTGATGACTGGTTGAGCTTTAACAGTGCTCGGCAGATGACTGCTCTGCGTTTGAGTACAATATAGCCGATGGGGACGTGGGGGGCTAACCAACCTATCAAAAGACGTATCGACGCGAGACCACCTCCTTTGGTGTCCGAAAAGCGGATCTCGGCCAATCCCCTGTCAGAAGATTCAATCATAATTGCTTCTGTCGTCGCCGCGAATCATAGTAGGAGGTGTGGGGCGAAGACCCGACACCCAAATACTGGCTCACGGCGTAGGGAGAGCGGAGTTACATCGGCCAGGACCTCGACAAGGCGCTTGGGAAAGACGAGGATGAGATGGACGTGGCGGAATAGTTGGGAGAGATTAAGCGCTCTGAAGTGTATGCGTTTATGTGGTTGTGGCAATCTTTAGGATACGAGAATTTCGTGCTGAATATGTGATAGACTGACCTTTGTGGAGCGGGCACGCTTGTACGTAAGTACTATCGGGAGAGAGTTGACACAGGGTCTCGCTTGTCCTCGTAAGCGTATTCAAGTTTGCGGAAATGGAGACGAATCAGTTTCCTCTTATTTTCAGCGGATTCCTTACTGACGGTTGTGTTAAGAGCAGGTAATTCCAACTCGTCTGCTAATGCTCAATTTAGAGCTTCCGCCGAAGGTTGATGAGCATACTGGAAGGCAAACGGCTTGCAAGTGCCAATGGAGCGTCCGCTCCTAAGCGACAATCCAAAGGTGCCTCTAACGAAACTGCGAACGGAAAAGCGTAGTCTCTTCGACAATCGAGCTGTGAAAAAAAGAGCTTGCGAAGGGCGCGTTGATGTTTGTTTGTATATATCAGCCGCTCCTTTTGTCACTCTTACCATCGCTAGCCTCAGCGCCTACAAGGTAAAATAACGAAGGGATAACTTCAATCAAATCAACACATTGCAGTCGCACTTCGCAGTGCGATGAGACAAGAAAAGTACAAGCTAGAAGTTATAGAGATAATTGGAATCGCCTGTCGTGAGACGAGAACAGTGCAACCAAGAGACTTCAGAGAAGACCATTGGAATCGCTGCTGTCGGCTCATGCGACTCCAATGCTTTTGGGTGGAGAAGAGCTTCCTAACCTTTCAGTGAATCGCTTCAGCATCATCGTCATATACCACAGTTGCGGGGCCGCTATACGTTTGTGCATGTCAGATCGAGCCTCGGCACGTTCCCATAGCAAGAATGTAACTCACCGTTTCTCCTCGCCCTGTTGGATATGATCGATGGTCAGTAGGATCCTGTCACGCATGGCACAGGACACGCACATTCTCCATCCAGCTGATCTGCGCCTTCAGCTCCGTAAGCCCGCACAGCAGAACGACCTTGTAGTGCTGCGTGTAGTAGACACCTTTGAGTCCGTGTTGCTGGACCTTGGTAACGCGTGAAGTATCGGCCTGCACCGTGCAGAGCGTGGCAAACGACTCTGAGCAAGAACATTTACAGGCAAGTTGCGATGTGTTTTGCATTGTGCCTACCTGGCTCGAGATCCGTCCAACGAGGGTCTTGAGTCGTTCCTCTGTAACAAGTTATCGACGTATGGAGTCTGTCAAGGGTCGTGGACTCATGTGACTCCTTGAAGAAGTTCCGGTACATCTCTTCCTTATCTCTCACTCGTCGTCCCTGTCAGACCGAACATTGGATGACTAATCGTGTGAGGATGGATCGGCATGCACTAACTTTATTCAGTATTACTGAGAATGAGTCTCCCAGTGCACGGCGACCAGAAGGGCGGGTAGTAATGCGCCCGCGCCTGATACGGTGTTCTGGATTGGTTTCATCATATTCGACAGTGCATTCTACCCCATAGGTGACCTTCATCACTCGCACTGAGACCCAATGCTCTAGATAGAACGCTACAGCACCTTCCGCCACCGCCTTGCTCCTAGTGTTTGGTGTCAGTATCCTAAATAAATTTATAATTGTGATACACTTACGTGTGACGATCTGGTCGGGCGAGTGTCAAGCCATAGTAACTCAAGGAGCTTTGCAATCGCGAGAACAGCCAAGGGCTCGCCGCAAATCCACCAACGAGGAATACCATCTGCAAACAGCAGCTGTCAACAAAGCACAGTTTGTCTACGTAGCTATGGGAGACTCTCACATTAAGTCCACCGTTAACAGACCGACGCTGTCCTTCAACAGCATTGACGATTGCTCGAATGGACGGCTCAAAGAAAGAAGCGAGCTCATCGCTACCAGAAAGTGAGTCAATGTCGATCTCGAACATATCGTATCGCCCGCGCGTACCCGGTAAGAAGCAACTGTCCTCTGCGGATATTGACGATGGATCGTTGCAGCTCATCGAACCGAACTTGATATACGAGTCTTCACTGCGGTCCTTGAAGATGGGCTTCGTGTACTTGTCGAAATACCTTATCATCGTCTTGATATCCTCCTCATTTCCGTAATAAGAACCACACAGCTTATCTGTGTCGTGTATTCTGTGTGGTCAGGGAACCAGACGGATGCAAGAGCAAAGAATTCACTGGCCTTGCAAAAATGCTTGAGCTCGTACGTTCACTCTGGTTGAACCTTGCAGAATACCTATGAAATGGTGAATACTCGCAAAGCGAATGAGAATGCTGTATAGCAACATACAATCGGGCGTGGCCACTTCTTCCATCGACAACGGAGCCACCGTCACAAACTTGTACGCGCTAATGTCGACAGTTCCCCCACCGGCGTCGACGATCAGTATATTCTGCCCGATCTGACAGCGGCAAAAAAATCAGACCATGATGCGATCAAACGAACAAAAAATACTACCTGCATAGAGTTCGCGGCGAGGCCCTTCTGAATGCAGAAGTACATACTCGCTTCGCCTTCCGTTACAAAGTGAACACGGCCTTGACCGGCTGCGGTATCCGGGATCAGTCCGCCCAGGACAGCAGCGCGGCGCATTTTGCTCTGTTGCAACCCTTCCCAACCGTTCGGATGGCTAAGTACGAACTCGATGCGATCTCCAAACGAGCTCAGCAACAGGTCCCCTCCTGCATGGGAATCCGTGATGTGCTTTCGGGCACATGAGTATAAATAGGCTAAAAAGTCTCCAAATACGTCCACTGCAGTCTTGCCAGTGGGTAAAGGCCGTGCAATGACGGCATCCAGATCATCTGGGGCCAACGAACTCGGGCGTAGATGAAGCTTAAACCTGACCAAGCGGTTAGACCACTGCACACGTCTAAATTGGTGCCTCAAGTAACCTACCACTCGACATAGATGAGGTTTTCGTCTTCGGCCTGCAGATCCATTCCCGGGAGCGCAGCTTCCGCACCTGCAGCACGAACTGTACCATCCTGACTGTAGTAGAGGATGGAGGGAATTTTGCAGTCCCCCGCAGCATTTTCCTGGCCGGGGAAACTATCAAGTGCATCAGCGCTATTGGATTGGGATACATGTAACGAGCCCATTACCGGGTGACATTTTGTATCTCCGGTATCTCATCCGGGTCTAGCACGGCATATGAAACTCCACTGAAAGTCGTGCCGACGTCGAACGCAAGCACAAGCTTTCGCTGAAATCCGCGGAACGGCTGAAGAGGAGACATCGCGACTTAGAGGAAAGACGTCTCGGAAGTGAGGGTACAGTGCCAACATGCCGCTTGGGCATATATGACACTGGACAACGGGTCCCGAAGCATCAAGCACGAATCAGAAACCTCTCTGGTTGCTCAAGCCGAGAAGAACGAGAGACGTCAGAGGCTGAAACAGGTAAGTCACTGAAATGGGAACGTCATTGCCAGTTGCATTGCTCATCAACAGCAACTGAACCTTCGTTGCCTGAGTGGGACTGCTTCTCAGCGATGACCTATCCAACCTAGTCAACGTGGTGTGCCGTTGCATACAGAGTCGGTCTTGAAGACAGCAGCGAAGAGCCTCCATTGAGAATGTTCAAGTTGAGAAAGCAGCCACGAGGCGAATGCTGCAGTGGAAGCGAGCTCGAGGAAGCACTTTAGGCATTGAAATAAACTCCGAGCCGAAAAGTGCTGCACGGAAACTTCCGCGCACACGTACCAGGACGACTGCGCAGCAGCGTACATTCGGTCTGTTCATGTTCTACCAGCTGTACGCCCTCTTCTGTCGCATTTTGCCCAACGTATTGATGCAGGACAGTCAGGACGTGTCGGGCAGTGCTTTGTCTATGCCACACAGTAGAGGACCATCCATGGAGGTTACTCTTACTCAAAAGGAGGCCAACGCTCCCAAGCAGGACCCACGAAACGGGACTTCGCAGGCGCATGTGTCTGGGCGGGGACGCGCTCAACGCGCAGAGGAGGACAGCCAAGGGACGGCGGCAAAGCTGACGGAGGCCGAAAAAACTCTCCAGAAGCTGAACGAAGATCGTGCTCAGTTACGACAAATCACTCAAAACCTTGAGGAGCATTTTCGGGCGCTTCAAAAGGAGTTTCAGCGGGAGGAGCAGGCTCGACAGGAGTCCCGTCATGCACTTGCAACCGCACAGAAGAAGCATGAGCTCACGGTAGAATTGCTGCAAACCAGGACCGCGGAGTTGCAGGATGCGCAAAAGTACCTAGGCAAAAACGACGGTGTCTCGGATGCGGATGTGGTCGGATCTCTCGAGGCCCTGAACTCACAGATATTCCAGATGGCCGCCCGATTGGCGGGGACATTGGAATATAGACCCGAGAGACGCGCTGCAGGTCCGGGGGCGAAGGGAGTGGGGGACACAGAGCATTTCGTGGGCAGATCCATGGTTGTTCTCCTTCTTGAGCAGCCACACCACAAAGATCCCATCTGTGTCCAGATTGCGCTGCAGGCGATGTTCGTGTCTCGTCTCAACAACGTTATTGCAGCATGGAGTTTCACAAATCAGGAGCATGAAAACATTTTCCAGGAAATCTATCTGCGGCTCAGGCGCGGCGGTGAGTTGACCAACGAGGATCGTCTGGGATCATACTGACGTCGTACATCACATGTTAGAGAACCAAACTGTATTCGGTCGCTGGCGCGCTCTCAGCAGAGGTTATCTCGACACACTGTCCAAGGAGGAAGACACCGTGACAGTGGTCCAGAACTACCTCGTTCGAGGCGTAACGGACGTAGTGGTGACCTCTGGGTCCGCTCTGGGTCCGGAATGCCTCGGACAACTTCTGAAGAACCAATATGGAGGCAAGCTTAAGTCGATTGTCCTTGCCGCTCTCGAGATACGGAAGGTCATAGGAGAACGCGTCATTTCTTGCGACATAGAAGTAATTGGCAACTTCTATGACGTGCCCTTCGACCCAAAGACCATGGAGGACGAGTATGCCAGCAACAAGGATAAGCATGCAGGACCTTCGTCACGGAAAATCCGCGTGCTGTGCGCGACGAGTATGGGATGTCAGAGAATCGGGCGAGGTGCTGAGGATGAGACGCGCGTGGTATTGCTGTTAAAGCCAAACATCGTGTTGGAAACGGTCGTGAAAGAGTTGCAGATTTCCGAGAAGCATTCTGCTGAATCCAAAAAACTGCGAGGTGAGTGTTTTGCCTGGTGATTGGAGTAATGAATCTGACAGTGTATCGCAGGCGAATCTAAATAACTTCCATGGAGTGATTGTTTCAAGCGATGAATACGCACGTTGCCCGTAGCGAGGGTGTAGTTGCCTGCGTCAGATGGATGACCGAGGCTGTGAACGGTGAGTTTGATGTGGTAGGTAGGACGAACGTTGCGCCAGGTGTGGCACGCAGGAGAAGGGTCAAATTACGTAATATATAGCCAAATATCCAAAATGCCAGATTTAGCTTATTTTCTCTGATCAGAACTTGGATTCGCGCTGGCCGTCATGAGTTCTTGTCTCTTTTTCTCCTGCTTTTCGTCAGTAGGGAGGTATGCTCTTGAGCCTTGAGTCCCAGTCAAAATCGGGTCAGCGCGGAGCGGGGAGAGTGAGGAAGGACGCGACATGTGGAGCATTTCGACGGGCCCTGCTCTCCCCTGCCTAAAGCGAAAACTGAAGACCATAAATTTAGTGGCTCACAGAGTGTTCAACAATCGGGGCAAACTGGTATCGTGGGTGTCGAGCCATCCTCATCTGCCGAAGCAGCGTCCTCCCCACGGCTTTCGTCTTGATGCGTATCTTCCGCATCCGAACCATCCGCAGAGCCTCCGCCGGATGCCAGCTCTACACCGTTCATCGCTGCATCGACTACCGTTGGCCCGGCATGCGGAGGGGCATCATCGATGAAGAAGTATTATAATGCAAGCGTCAATCTGGCCGTTACAGTCGCAGGGAGAATGCACACGTGGGAATCCAGCACGTTTCGCAGCTTCTCTCCAGTGTTCTCAACCTCACCCTCGCCATCGGACACTGTCAGAAAGTTAGCTTGTTCCCTATCAGGTGGACCATATGAATGCCAAAAAGCAGGCTCTCAAGTCTCCTCTCCTTGCTGTTTTCATCCGTGAGCTCCGGCGAAGGACCCCAGTGGCTTGACAGTCTTTGTGGTATTCGTAGTCCTCTGCTTCTTGCGCGGGTGTTGAGCCATGAGCTGATGAGATGTACTGTAATAAATTGATAGGTATGTCTTGACCAGATAATGTGCGCGTTAAGACGGCCAGTTCACCCGCCGGATCTGAATGGTGAGTAGAGTAGTAATTCATCAATCATCCGCATACCTATCTATCTATCTATCAAGGGCGTATTCTCTCTAGTATGCGGGCATATTATTCCGCGTCAACAAGCCATGAATCGCTCAACAACTCCTCCGCCGTCGCCCGCTCGTCCGGATCAAGATGCAGACATCTCCGCAGGAACGCGCCAGCGTCGTCTATGAGGTCTTCGGGCACGACGTTCCACAACGTCATCTGCGCCTCGATGCACACGTCCAACATCTCCGGCTCAAGCTTCAACTCGCCTTGGAGGGGAAAACATCATCAAATCGAGTCAAAAGAATCGATGGGAGACGCGTACATCTCTCGTTAAAGTATTCTGCCGCGAGCGGAGAGACGTTGAGCTGCTTCGCGCGAAACGGCTCCCCCGTGAAGCACATCATTTGGTATAACATACTTTCAGTCTCGGGGAGATTGCGTCCCTTGTCAACCTTGTAGCGGAATAAGGCACGGCCATTTATAAGCTCGTAGGCCTGGTGAATGAATGAGGCGCAAGTTAAATCAATGGACACAAATGACAAACCAAACACCCAAACGACCAGATGTCCGCACTTTTGTCCCACTCTGCACCAAGGAACACTTCTGGAGGCCGGAGAGGAGGAACGGTTATAACGCGGTTGACGTGTAGTTTTGAATGGACAGCTACATCGGTTCGAATATGAGCAATGGTGATGGGAGATGCACGATGACTTAATTTACCTGTTCCGAAATCACCGAGTAAGTACGTAGCACGTAGCGCCTCCTCCATAGGCATCATAGGCAGCGGCTGGGACACTGCCGTACAGATAATGGTACCCTGCGACCTTTCCGGCTCGTGGTGACGAGGAGGATCCTCAGCAATCCACCGCTCAATGTCCTCGGTTCCCATCTGAGTCGTGAAGAAGATGTTGTCATGCTTCAAATCGGTGTGGATGACCTGGCGGCTGTGCGCATGCGCGAGTCCGCGTAAGAGGTGGAGAATGATGCGCTTTGCGAGGCGGAAGGGAAAGGCCCTGGGTTTCTCCCCGCATAATGCGTCACCCAACGCCCTGACGTCGCCACCGTACACGGGTGTAACGATACATAGATGATCTCCGTCCGTCGAGACGCGCCCGGGGACGTTAAATTCGGTAATGTAACGCTGGCAATAAGGCGATTGTGGCAGTGCAGAGACAAGACGAAGTGCGTCTGGCTCCCAACATTGTCCGGTAGGGATGAGGCTCGTGATGTGCCCCGTAAGTGCCTTAATTGCGACAAAATTATTCTCCCTGTTGAAGCATCAGCTGATGTCAGCCCAAAACTTGTGAACACTGACGTACACGCTGTCTCGAGCTAACCATGTACTCGAATGCATTCCCCAGCCCAATTTGCGCATAATCGTATAGCGTTCGTTCGGTCCAATGCGGTCACCAAAGTCAAACCGTGCCCAGCCGTATCCTCTTTCTGCGGGCATGCCGAGCGCCTCAGAGACGAACGTGAGATCCATGATCGCCTTCCCATCCGGACCAACAGAGATGCGATAATTAGTAGGCTCCTTATCAGACGACATGGTAGTCCTGAAAAAGCGGCGCTGGGAGATGGCTGGTCGAAAAGCAAGTGTTGTCGCTCTCCACCAGTTGTGGCACATGTGATCGGGTGCAGTGATTGTTTCAAGCGATGAATACGCATGTTGCCCGTAGCGAGGATGTAGTTGCCGTCAATTGGCTGACCGAGGTTGTGAATGGTGAGATTGATGGGAGGAGTCAGATTACGTCATATATAGCTAAATATCTGATCAGAAATCAGAACAGGGCTTATCGCGCTACCATCGCGCTACCGTCATGAATTCTTGTCTCTTCTTCTCCTGCTTTTTGTCAGCAGAGAGATTGTTCTTGAGCCTGGAAATTTAAAAGCTTGACGGTCTACATCGGAAAATTTTCCTCCCTCGCTGGTGTCAAGATTTTCTGCAGCCGAAAGATTCGATCGACACCGTTCTGACGATGGGCATCCTGGGACTGACTACATACCTGCGCGAGAACAAGGCGACGCTCGCGCACACGCTTGAATTTGCCGATGGAGACGACGAATGCCTTACGACAGTTGTCGTGGACGGATGGTCGTGAGTAGTGACATATATAAACTCAACCTGCGTTCTGCTTAGTACGCTCGGGTCTTCGTGGCGATGCAGTTTCATCTACGAGTTGATCCGTTGCGCAGACCTTCCCTGGGTGTATGGTGGAGAATATGATGTTTTTTGTAAACTGATAGCTCAGGTTGTCTCTGCATGGATTAGGGTGGGGCTGCGAGTGGTGTTTGTATTCGATGGTGAGTTCTGTCGATTATGTTCGTATCTCCTTCCTGGAGCACGAACAGCATGAGGCCTTAGCGAGAGCATTCGCTCACGAGACACATTTCGCAGGACCTTACCCTCGCATTAAATTCCCCACTATCATTGCTCGTTCCAACCAGACTAACATCCACGGTGGCTTGCTCTTCTTCAGAACCTCTGCTGCCGCCCGATCGACTTCTCGTTTCCTGCACGAGACATCTATGCTCCCACCCCTTGCATATAACGTGTGCATACGAACTTTGCTTGATCTTACTTCCAATACACAATACCATCATCTGCTGGATGTGCATTTTGCGGATGAAGAAGGCGATCCGTACGCAGTCGCTCTCGCAGGACGTCTCGGTGCGTACGTCGTGGGCCGGGACTCGGATTACGTGATCTTGAATACGGAAGGCTACAAAGGATACATTCCGATGGACGAGATGGTCTGGCACGCCATCTCGTCGATTGCTGTGTCAGAGACAGATAGCGTGAACGAATCCATCTACAGCGGGGCTGACGAGGAAGTTGACGATGATGGGTTCCAAAAGGTACGCAGACCAAAAGCACGCAAGCGTACCGTCGCAGAACAACGAACGGGACGGGGCCTACTGCCTCCAGATGTTTCCAATGAACCCAGTGCTCGTCTCATGCTCATGGTCGCTGTCTACACTCCCGCCTCACTTGCGTCTCGCTTAGAACTCCCCGTATCGCTTTTATCTCTTCTGGGGGCGTTGGTCGGAAACGACTTTACTGGGACGTCCGAATCTGCGGCCTTACTCTCTGCACAAATCAGCTCGCCGCGCAGGAGCCTACGGTCGCTATTCTTCGAGAGGCAGCTTACTTTAGTGCAGCGGATCACGCGGGTGGCAAAAACGCTCCATACAATCCTTGCCACAACGATGTCATCTCATCAGGCAGCGCCCAAAAGAAGGAACAGGAGACAGATTGGTAGCGTCATGGAGTTGATCGATGCTGCTGTGACCGCGTTGCTTCTGCGGCCTCCAGATACTACGGCCGCCGGCGAAAAAGAGTCCATAGTGGAGCGCATTGCCGAAGCGACATTGCAGTATGCGTTGCCTCGTCATGACGGTCGAGATACTAGCGAGGACGGCAGTGTTGCAGAGGAAGACCGGGAGCAGGGCTCTTGGGCATCTGACATTTGTGCAATCCATGCCCACGAATCATGTCCTCTCTTCGCATTCCTTTCGCATCACCAGAATGAACGGGAGATTGTCTCACATGCATACGATGCAGCCAATGGCGATGAACCCCATCCGCGATATTTTGGAGACGAGCAAGGTCCGCATGCACGCGTACGAGCGTTGTACCTCTCTGCCTACCGTCGAGGCGACTTGGATCCACATATACTGGATGTTCTTAGCACGGGCACGGCTTGGTCGCGTTTGTTCCTGGAACATCCGGACAAGGAGACCGTGTCGAGGAGCATCGGGCGGCCCATCCGAGAATGGTACTACTCCTTGCTTGAGTCTGGCATCGGGCTGCCACGACACCCAGACGCGGATGCGAATGAAGAGGAAAACTCGGAAGACGAACTCATTGATGTCGTGGAGGAGAGTGATGACGATCTCCTTGCTCCTTTGCGAGGTGCGTTGGAGCAGCTGGGTGACCAAGAGGATGCGAACGGTGGTGTGTTGATGTCCACATCAGCACAGTCCTCTTCTGACATGTCGGCTCCACCAGTCCAGAAAGTCGTCACCGAATACATTCGCCGAGGAACGCACCTTGCTGCAGAGGATGTGATTGTGCCGCCTTTGGACGCGGTGTTGGCTAAGCTTTCGGTTCCTATCCCTGTCTCTGTCCAACAGAATACGCAAAATGGGTCAGCTCTTCCGGTGCAGCTTTGGGAGGAAAATGCGCGGATGACGTTCCTATTCTGTGCACTAAGTTCTAATGTTCCGAGCGCTAGGCGGGTGCGTGGGGCTCAGCTCGCAGCCGTGCTTGCGGTAAGATGGACGGTGATGCGTATGCACCTCCGCGCGGAGGAGAGCAAGGGTAACAAGGACAGAGAAATGGAGAAGTGGACGAAGGACGAGGCGAGGGCATTTCTAGCGGCATTTTCGTGGACCTCGACAAAAGAAGATCTTGCGGAAGCTCATGACTCAGTAGTACCAGTTCAGGAGCGCAACATTCAGCTTTTGGCTCAAGTCAGCATGGCAGCAGAATGCATCGGGCAATTGGCTCAAGTCCTACTGCTCGCAGACCTTGTGCCGAGTCCAATGCCAGTATTCTCTGGACGTCGATTCCATGCCGCCTTGACAGATGGAACCGCGCAGAGTGCAAATACCCTCCTCGACAACTTATTAGCTGCATGCGTTGAGGGACAAGAAAATGCTTTCGCTGAAAAGATCCTGAAGCCGAAGAAAGAGCGGAAAAAAGCTGCAGCTTCACCTACGCCATCGAAAGTACGGCCGGCAGGACAGGCACGGAAGCAAAGCGTGTTTGAAATCCTATCCGGGCTGGATGCATGATTGTCTATGTGTATGGATGATGTCTATTGTAACTACTAAGCCTGCTGTATGTACTCTTTCGAATCGACGGGACGTTAACCTCGCAGAGGAACAAATCTCAATGACTCCGAGCGATTTCTCGTGTGCGTGAGAGTAGCAGCTTTTCTGAGTATCTATGCGGACTCCAAATAGTAATATGCGCAATCGAAGACGAGGTGGGGAGGAGACGTTATGTCGACCATTCCCCGGCGTGTGAGAGGCTGAGGCAGACCGCACATCGAGACGCCACAGGCCGATTATGGGCGCTTAACTGCTCAACGCCTCCTTGCCGCGCGCAATGTTCTCCTTCTGCCATTCGGCTCTCCGACAACGATGTACATGGCTTGCACATCACTCTATCGCTCATTGTGCTGTGCGGCATCAACAGAAGTCAGCTTTCCTATCTCGACATAGCACAGCATGGCATCTTCAAACTCGGTCCATGCCTCAGTTGCGGACGTTCGCAACGTACGTGTACTTGCTGCACGCCATGCTAGACCATACCGCTATCGACTATCGAACACTACCTGTTGGTTCCATATGGTTCTGTATGAGGCATCACCAGAAGCTTCCCTACCTTGCGAGTTGAGGTGGTTCTGCGACGTCAACTTCACGGTGACTTAATTCGAGCGAGTTCGAGTTCGCTATTGTTGGACAACGGCATCCTGAGTGGACATAACACATCCTCCAGCACAGGCCGGTTGCCTCGATTGTGACTCTGACCTTCCTCTCTCTGCTATTTTGACCGTGTGCTGCCATTTGAGGCCAGTGAACTTACAGAACTTTCCTCAGATCCCTCAGGTTCGAGCGGCCTCCGAAATCCGTTCTCATTGTCAATAAACATCGAACAAAAGTCATCGTAGATGCCATCGAGACGCTACTGTCGTGAGCACAGCATGACATGATCAATGCATGTGATAGACTGAAGCTTATTACAAGCTATCTCCGAGAAAAGTACCCTGACGTACGCATCTTCCATGAGGACCGACCGGACATGCCCGGAGGCGTAGAAAAGTGGCATCCAGGTACGGTTAGTACGAATGAATCAATGATCTTTACTGGAGGTCCGGTTGTTTATAGGTACCGACGCCGAGAAAATTGACCTTGTCATAACGCTTGGAGGCGATGGCACAATACTCCATGCCTCATCGCTGTTCAAAGTAGGCGCGGTGCCACCTGTATTGAGCTTCTCCATGGGAACCCTCGGATTCCTTCTCCCGTTCCGTTAGTAGCTCACATCCGTGCTCCCCGTACTACCTAGCTGATAATTTCAATTGCGTTCATCATTAGATATCGACGATTATGCCAAGGCTATCGACAGCGCCTTCGAAGGACGCGCCACCGTGTTGCACCGGATGAGGCTGTCCTGTAAATTCCAGAATGCTGATGGCGAGCACGTGAATGCACACTGCGAAGGTTTGTACGTGAAACCCTCCGTCAGGCATGGAAGTGGTTGTGTCTCGATGATTGTAGGCCGACGCTGACTTCCACCGATAGACTGGCAGGTCATGAATGAAGTCGCGCTTCACCGCGGCTCGAGTCCGCATCTGATCACGATCGATATTTTTGTTGATGGACAGCATCTGACCGAGGCTGTTGTAAGTATCACAATTGCTCGTACATCGTAGATTTGACTGGGAGGCGGGTAGTCGGATGGGCTGATTGTTTCGACACCAACTGGATCAACGGCATACTCGCTCTCTGCTGGTGGACCCATCGTCCACCCATCTCTCAGTGCCCTCGTCCTCACTCCGATATGCCCGCGCAGCTTGTCCTTCCGCCCTCTCGTATTCCCATCTTCATCGTCGCTCACGCTGAAGGTAAGCATGGTCATCTCATTCTATTACCGATTGATGACGATTTCGGTGTCCTACGGCGTACGCAGGTCAGTGAGCGCAGCCGTGCATCGGCAGGGCTCTCCATGGATGGCCAGGTCTCGCACGTCCTAGGTCCCGGCGAGGCGGTCACAGTTCATGCATCATTGCATCCGATTCCCTGCATCAACCGCTCGTCCATTGCCGAGCCACTCGACATGCTTGAAGGCGAGGGGGCCGGCCCTGGGAAAGAGGACGACTGGGTCAGGGATATCAACAACCTGTTGCAGTACAATGCTACGTTTAGGAGCAAGGCGCTGCTGAGACATAGCAGAGCATAGGTCCTATGTGTCTGTGGTGCCGGTGTATATGTTACAGGTATGCATTGCAATGGAAGACGGAACTACGCTGACGACGAACACAATTGGGCAAAATGTGCGTCTCTTCCGAGACGTAAGATATATTGCTTGAGCTGTCGTTTCAGCCTTTTAAATGTGAGCGCCCTCGTCCAACACATCTGATAGGAAGACTGAGGAAAGTACAGCTATTTTGTTCTTACCTGCTCTGAGAAGACACATCTATGAAGTTGTTCGTATGTCGATTGTGTACAGCTTCACCTCCTCCATATTGAATATGATCTGCCTTTGGTGGCGTTGCTGAGCTGTGCGCAGCACACACGTGGGAGACTCGGAAATGGAAGCGGACGCCCGGTAAGCTTGAGAAGCGGCTGTGTTTCTGAACAATGCAGATACGTCTGGAGGCCATTCAACGGAAGTGTCTTAAGCACTGGATTTGCTGTGCATCAGGCGCGCGTGGGCGCTTTGTCCCATGTGTCCACAGTTTGTCGCTTTCATGTTGGGCCATGCTGTCATCGAATCTCGTTACAAGCTTAGATGTCTCACAATCCAGCCAGAGCATTCAATAGTAAACGCATAGCTACCAGATATGGTGTGCCTGCGTGCTCACTCTGCAGTTTGCGACACCCGTGCATCGCTTCTTATTGTGTTTTTGCTTACAAGACAGGGCCCATTGATCGACACTCAAGTCTTTCCATGCAACCTCGGTGATAACGGACAGAAGTTCAGGCGAACGCGTCTGCGAGCAAAATTTATACTTGCCAAAGGTACGGTATCAAACGATGTTTCGCATACGGTGTTAAACCACGGTGATCCGCCGACTTACAGGGTCCGACTCGATACAAGGCCCTCGTGTGTATGCCGGCCCTTTGAAAAAGTCGCAGCTGGCACATGACTTCGAAATGGAGAGCTGCACTCTTGGTAATTATGCAGTGTTAACTCAAGACCGGAGACCGGAGAACTGTTTCACTTCGACTTGCGTAGAGGCCAGCCGCTTCTGGAGCTGTTGCCTCCATTTCGCCGAGAAGGGGAGTATCGCCTGCTGCAGAGCTGTCAACAAGACATCAGCGCTCTGAATCGAGATTGCATAGCACGCGACTGTTGTTGGCCGGAGAAATGTAGAAAACGATTTGCAGCCCGGTGATATTGGCCTTGTGCGAATAGTGCTTCGGCGCTGTCATCCACGTACGGGGCCTGTGTAATTGACATAGGCTCGCCGAATCTTCAAGAACAGTCCATGAATCAGTATTTGACGAGACTCTGATCGGCGTGGCCTGACGATTGGATAAACCCATGAGACTGATTCTCGAAGGTACACCGAACAGCATCAATTTCAAGCCAGATCTACGTAGCGACTGCATGTGTAAGGTAGGTCATACGTTCGTATCAAATACAAGTATATGGATTATAAGATAACACGGTAGATTGTGCAGGGAGTGAACGGAAATAGTCAGAAATGTGGAATATGGGTATCAATGTGCAACATTTTGAGATGCAGGAAGCGCTCGATGCTGGATCAAATACTACAATGAGGTATCAAGGCGATCACGTCTGGGACCGGGGGTACGTCCTTTCAAGGCCAGTCAAGAATTTCTAACAAGCGTTTGTATCATAAGGATCATGGTAGGTGCCTTTCTAGCCAACTGAGTGCCTTCTCTGTGCGAGAAGGTGTTGGAGAAGGACTGCGCGACTTCGCATCAGAGGGGGAAGGCAAATCCAAGTGCATTGATGACCGTTTGGAATCCGTGCTCGTGGCGTCCAAATAATCTGGCAAGCCGTCATCCGATCCGCTTGCCTCGGGTTGGACGATAACATTGATTATCTCGTATTGGGCGAGAGTGGAGACAACGGCCTTCCATGCCATCGGCCCAATTTCGACCATGCGCCTTTCATGCGATGCAACGACGCTGACGGTGAATGTGATCCGCTTGCGATCGATCGTCGCAAGTTGGTCGGGAAAGACACGCTTTGCAAATGCCACGGCTTGCTGTGAGTTTCCAATAGGCTGCTTGAGTACTTGCTGTGAATGAACGATCCAGTGCGACTGACCTCGAAAGTCTCCGCAGGAGTAACGTATACCATGCGCTCGCCCAAGCGGTATGTGACGACCTCCGTCGAGTCAGCATGGGAACGAGCAGACCTGCGACCTTGCGGAGATCTTCTGCGAGTATTAGTGTCCATGCGGCCCATGTGCTCTTGAAAGAAAGGGGAGAGGGTGTTGCAGTAAAGAACACCGCTCTCAAACTACGACGATTTATATCATCTACAAGAAAAACTTCCGGCGTCCATTTCAAGACGTGCATAGCCAATCCCGATCACACGCTATCCGGATCCATGCGGTGCAAGCAGGGTTGCACGGAGCAATGCAAGGTGAGACTTGTGACACAGCATCATGAGCGTCAATCAATGACACGGCCGCTATCACTGCCACAGACGCTCCAGTGTGGCGCCGATGCAGTACTGCTACTTATGCTTTGTGTCCACTTGCACTGCCGCTGCCAGCGCGGCGAACTTTTCTCATATGCGACGAGTCATTTCCCCCTCACGTCGCGCAGCAGTCGTACTTGGGCATAGCTTGCACTGGTCCCTGTACCAGTCCGATGTCGTGGTATCATGTAGTCTTTTATATTTTTCACTCCTACGCGGCCAGAAGCCGTTTCTATGGCCCATAGCCTCACTGCCCCTCCTATACGTATGGGCTCACCTCCCAGAGACGATCTTCCTGAGGTTCTATAATGCTGTGATTCCCTTCCATGGTCTGCGCCTCAGGGGATCAGCTTTCTGAACTTATTGGCCATCAACCTATCACACAGTATCGCCTAACTGCGTAATCCGACTGTGATCGCTCGTCACCATGGTCAGTCATTGTTTTTCTCCCGCTATTTTCAAACGGAAAAGGCGCATACTACATTATATGAGGGATTGATTCAACGAACCTGATCGGCAATCTATGAACACTTGCGATTGTATGGTCGGCTCAGTTGTGCGGCGCCGAGACCACTTCATTTCTCACGCGCCCTTCTTGCAAATCTCTTCTAGAAAACCCCTGGAAGATCGTCGTAGAAATTGATCAAGAGCGAGCCTTCCCCCGGGCTTCCGCTCTAATTCCCTTCTCCGTGTAAAAGCAATATCAAAATGTCTCCCTCAGTATCTTTGCCCCACTACGTGACATGCGGCCATCTCAAAACAGTAACGCAACCGCTCGGGATATGCCACCTCGTCATCAGCAATTGGCAGCCATAACCGACCTTATCGGAAGCCAGATAGTATACGGCATAGCGGTGCCTGTATCAACGGCGGCTATGTTTTGACTGTTTTGACACCTTAGACGGAACGGCATTGAACGCTCATATCTGTCGGCGGTATTGTTGAGAATGGACCCAGATAGAACTAGGCCCACTATTCAGCGTAGCGTTCGCCCATGAGTCTATCGGAGAGCAAGGTTTACACTCACTGCAAGATCAAAACCTTGAAAAGGCCATCGAGAACGACAGACCGGCTAATACACCGTTCCTGCTACTGCAAATATGCATATATCCGCAAAGCATCGCAATAGATTCACAGAAGTGATCCATGAAGCATGCAGAATGGATATCCAGATGACTCACTGTCAGCTTGCGAAGCTAGTGCACTAGTAGTGAGCGCTCGCACTGGTCTCACTGCCTTGCACAGCATGCATCATAGTATCTGAGAGGATATAATCGAGCAACGCATTCATGCTTCCTGTGAAGGGCACGTCAGGTTTCATGACAATTTATGGCGATCGATGGGTGCACGTTGAAACTGTCCGAGTATGTGTGATGACAGACGTCCTCTCCAGCTGCTCTTCTACCGCATCAAACGTAGCTTATCGGGTAATAACCAGGTAAAGACCTACTACCTGAGCGCGAACTAGACAAAAAGCGCTGCTTCGACGGACGTCTGAGTGGCCTGAGTGCCATCGTTTGCGAGAAAAAAAATAAACAAAATGAACGACTTACATGGAGCAGGTCTGTCGCATTCCTACACAGGCAGCAGACACCTGTCATCTCTGGGGGCCGGCGAGGTTGAACTGCAGCCGCTTCCATCGTCAACACGAGTGTGTTCATGATAGACTGCAAACTTTCATTGGCGAGAACACATAATGAACGTGTATAACAAGAATGCATCCAATTGTCCCAGAGATGGAGGTTCATTACATCAGTTGCGACCGTGTTCTATCCATAATGAGCGCCCGAGGTATAGAGTCCAGTAGATCTACTTAGAATGTGAGTGAGCCGCGATGCAATTACACTGGTATTTCCGACGACCCCCTCGATGCCAAGCTATACGCGGGAAAGAACACGTCGACGGCGTCGAGCCTCCGCTAGCGGGAGCAGAGCAAGTGCACCCCCTGATGGCGAGTCATTTGCGTCGCCATTGGCCACAACAGCTTAAACGCGACATGTAAGCGTATGACCCGGAACAGCAGTTTGGTGTACCCACGCGTAGATGACGTCTCGCCGACGGACTCTTGTGCCGTCTGTACGGGAGTTGAGCTGGTGCCTGCGACGTTTGAAAAAGAGGAGCCGTCGTTGGGCGAACCAAGATCCGGAGACTGCAGTTGTTTAGGAAGCATCGATCTCCGTCGCTGTGCAAATAGCTATCAAGCAACTGTGATGCCTTGAGGAATTGAAACAAACCTTGTTCGTACCCGCGACGTTGGTCCCTTCCAGACCGATCAAGTATTTGGTCTCGTCGACATGCGAGCGGCGCTCGGCGCACTGTACCACCCATGCGACGCCGACGACAAAGGGTCTTGGCTCTTTGAGAAGCCTGTATGTGTGATTGTCAAGCACATGCATGGGAGCAAAGGCACTGTGCGCGTACCGGTATCGAGTGAGCGTGCTCATCAGCCCGTTCTTGTAGACAATATGCGTGCAAGTCTGCCCGACGCGAGATAATATCTATGCAAAGGCAGCTTGCAATCAGAACGAAGCTCTGCAGCTGCAGCCCAGACTCGCCTTTGCACCCATACCACTAAGCATGTCAGTGAAGAAAGGACTGGCGTCGTCCCCGTCGTCCGTACGGACGTCGATGAAAATCGTGCAATCTGAAAGGATATCGATGCAACCGTTTGAGGTGGAGGGGGGTAAACTGAGACTCCGAGTGGAGACAATGGCACCCGAGCTGCTTGCGCGCCTCATGAGTCCGGGTGCGCTGTGCATCTTCCCATTCAGGGAAGACACTCGGCTATCGGCAGCTTCAGATGAGTTAGACTTTCCCTTTCCGTGGAATGTCGAAGGGACTATGTGGTATTGTGATGACGTGGTGGGCGTATGTGGTTGCAAAGGTTCAGAGTCTATTGACATGCTCCTGCGCGGGGAAATCCCCGGCAAATTTTCCCATCTGCGTGATTGCAACTCCAGCGTAGCAGACTCCCGACGTTCGCCAGCGAAAATCCCCGACGAAGAAGGCGCACGCTCCGGATCCTGCGTGCTTCCGGAAGCATGTCCTGACCATTCTCCGACGTTTGATGAAGCTTCCAACCGACCGCTATCGAGTCGGACATGGTGGGAAAGAGCAGACTTCACAGGGCTGCCCTCCACACTGGGCAAGCTGGTTGGTTTGCTCGCTTTCTGAGTTACCCGACTACTCCCCATGAGCCTCCTCGCGCCGAAGGCGCCCATGAATGCTCTGCCATAGGAGCGCGAACGATCGTGACCGGGCCTGGCCACAGGATGGCCTTTCGCTCCAACGCTTGCCTTCGCTGGGCCAACAACCATTCCAGGGCGCGAGGGTACACCATTCGACCCAGGTGCAGGAGGAGGCAGCATTAGTGTTGTCTGTCGCGTGCTAGACGGTGGAGGCAGGTGGTTCATGCTCGTTAACTTGCGGACCGGTGTTGCAGGTATGGAGATGGCCCGGGACGTGGAAGTTGATGGACCATTGCGCTTGATTGACGTCCCAAATGGGATGTCATCAGTAGTCTTGTGGCTAAAGATCGCTTCATGTTTCCGGTTGTCGTTGGCATCATGATTGAAGCCCATGCTAGTGCTTGACCGCTGAGGCATGGGCATGCTCAGCTTCTGCAATGCAGAGGATAGCGACGATAGCGACGACTTCGGTGGATGTGTAGCATGAGCTGAGATAGTCGCGGTTTCCACTGTCGCCGCACGACTCCCACGAACTGGATCCGAGGGCGGCCTCACGAATGAGAGTAGTGAAGCCTGCCGTTTGGACAACGCAGGCTTAAATACAGAGTTTGGACCAGAGTCTACACGCGCACTGAATTAGACTCGGTCGTCCTCTTAGAATATCCACGCACCACTTTCAGCTCGCTTTGCAGTGAACTGGCCTTTAGCGCTTGCAGAAACCTGATCCCCACCACCCGGTGTACCCTCTCGTTGTCGGTTCGAGGTGCTCCGAGTAATACGCGAGTTGGCGGCTGCAGTGAACTTCGAAGAACTCGGGTTTGTTTTACGTGATTCTGACGGTTCATTCCGGTCTTGTTTGTTCGATGACACTGGACGAGGTAGGCGGCTGGACGGGGCAGCGGATATCTGAGACTTGACAGGCACAGTGGATATAAGCTCGTGGTTCGCGTACGGAACGTCATGGCTATTTGTTGTGGTTGGGAATATGAGACACTCAAAACGCGTGGACGAGGTGGCCACATGTCTATCAACAGCAGGAGTGACGGGAAGTGGCGTTAACGGAGACATAGGTGGCATCAAAATGGGCGGTTTTAGACCTTGCGGTGTTCTAGGCTTGTATGCACCAGTGCTACTCGAAGCAGGAACAGAAAAAGAGGATTCCGCTGTATTCAATGGTCTAGCATGAGACAAGTGAGGCACAGAAAAAGACTGCTGACGATCCATCTGTTCGCGTTGAGGAAGTCCATGAAGGTTAAAGTAAGGAGACTGCTGTATTGGAGGCACGGATCGCGAGCGTCGGACTGCAGTGGGAGGTGGCCTCGAATGGATGAGACCAGAATCTCTTTGCGAGTTCGAAAGTGGTTTCAACCAGGCGTCACTCTTCGGGGTCTCGTTTCGAACACGCTTCCTCATGGGTTCATCTGGAAATGGGGCCCTTCTAAGAGGAGATGAGGGCCTCTTCGAGCTGTTCTCCGGATGGAGATCATTGTTAGGCCGGGTCGAGCGGTGAGGTGAACTGGAGAGCTTCCGCTGCGCAGATTTAGCATCCTTTAGAGGAGAGCGGGACAGCTGGTGAAAGTCAAAATCCGGGAGAGCGAGCTGGGATCTGGTACGCTTGAAGTTGGGCATCAGCCACGCCGGTTGAGGATTAAGACAAACCCGTCGTCCACAATGCGACGCGACGGCGCTTCCCCAGGTGGACATCACGTGATCAACTACAGTTCGGTGTGGTCCACTTAAATTTTTT
>NW_024468594.1:33489-39528 GCF_001632365.1 Laetiporus sulphureus 93-53
TTTTTTAAATACTATATTTATACACCGCCGGAGGCGGTGTCGAAGGTGTTTCTACAAGACGTGGTTTGGCGTAGGACCACCGCAGTGGGACGAAGTAAGTTTAGCGTGGCGTATCTAGGTCCCCACGGACGTAGCAGAGCAGGCGTATAGTAGGGTAAGCTGTGTCATGGTCCTTGCAAACTGTCGACAAACTGGCAAATGCATATGCACGACCCACTCCAATCCGCAGCCGCAGCCAGTCCTTTGACTCGTTAGTAATCCCTGTGTAAGTGGGATCGAACCACCAAAATACTCCCACCAGACCCTCCACGCATTCCGGGAGCAGTTCTAAGATGAACACCCGGGGGTAACATGGAGGAAGGCGGACCAGGGTTAGGGAAAATGCACGAAGGCGGGCTGAAGGGCGGGAGAGCAGACGTCCAAAGAGATGTCGAGGTAGAGGTGAAGGGGAAAGGAAAAGGGGGGGACATAACTGTGTAGTCGACAACAGGCAAGGGTGACGCGCGGCGAACTCTACCACGCAGCAGGCCGGATAAAACAACTGGATCCCCTGCGTTTAGGTGTTGCTAGGCCTGCATGTTGGTCCCGTATTCGGCGCGGGCATGCAATGTGGCGGACGGAGAGGCGAGCACGTTGGGCGAAGATGGAGTGAGGGCGCACAGTGTTTGGCGCCGGGGTGAAAGATGCGAGAGGGGGACTTACGAGGCAATCGGTGCGCTCAGCCTCGTCGCGGAAAATCTCGGTGGGCATGAAATGTCGTTGGAGGGGCTTTCAGGTCCTCCATGGTCGTGAATGGGTACAGGCGGGGGCTGGATTCCCCAAACAGCTTTAGCCGCCCGTGGCGATGGTGGTGGTTAAGAGTCAAAAAGGGAATGGTGGTCCACTTAAAAAAGGGCAAACAACCGCTAGTAGGGGAAGGCAGTGAAAGAATGAAAAGGCGATGCACTGGTTATAGATGTTGTGTTCAAAAAAAACGGAGACGAGTTGAGAAGAGTGATATGAGTGAGCAGAGTCAAGGAAGGAAAAGACACGGCACTGCGTGAAACCCCTGATCACGAAAAGCGTCGAGTTACACATACGCACAAAATACAACGTGTTGTGAACGATACAAAGACGAGCTGATTACAAGCAAGATCACACACTCAATCCACGCATGTTTCATTATTCATAATGTGTAGAATCTGAAGCTCCCGACGAATTAATCTCGGATAGCAGTGGCAAATGTCTGCAGTGCGTACGGCTCCCGCCGACGGGCCGGTGAAGATATTTGGCTCTGTTTGGAGAACGCTGGTGTGTGTTCGTGTCACGAACACACATCACGCCGCACTCATCCTCCCACCATAGCCACGACGATGAACATCTGGTGCCTCCTCATTGATCACGAGAAGAAGCTCATCGGAACGCCCTTCGAAGTCACTGTATCTTCCGTGGACACGGTTGACCGCTTGAGGAAGAAGGTCAAGGAAGACAGATCAGTCGGCACTGCTGGTGTTGACTCTGCCAGCCTCATCGTATGGAGATGCATCGACCCGACCACTACTTTAGACGATGAAGACCACGAAACGTTGGAGGGTCAAGTCAGCGAGGCCTTCTTCAACCAGAAGGTCAAACGACTCGGCGTGAGGCGCACGATAGCAGATCTAAAGCTCTCGAAGGACGAGACGCTGCTCGTGCAGATGCCCAGTGCGTTTTGACCTTCCTCGGCAATTCAGAGGGCTAACTTGAAGACAGAACCGCCGTCCCAACAGCCGCCAGCACACACCCGTGCCGAAACCGAAGAGGCTAGAGATATTCCTACAGAGCTTCCTGCAATAGAGCGTAAGCCGCCTCCCCCCCCGCCAACATCATCATCTCCACTGAGCTCTGACCTGATCTTAGACCGTAAAGAATACCTTAAGGCCTTTGAGAGAGTGGGGAATGTCTCCCTCAACAACCCGGCTGACATTGCGAAGATGCACGAACTCATATTCAACGGCCGGGCTTTGACCGAGGAAGGTCAATATGGCCTGCCTGTGTCGCTCTACCATCCGGACTTGGCTACTTTGCAACATCAACTCGACACGCTTGGTCTGCAGATCAAGAATGCTCGGATGGTGAAAGGCGATGAGGGGGATCTGCCTGATAGATTCATACGGCTCGACAGCAAACTATTCAACGCATCCGAGAGGTATTTCACTAAATCGCGTGCTTTCTATCCGAAGGAATCGGAGCGGTGGTCATCAGCAGTGAAACCGTTCTGTGAATGCATTTTTGGGACGGAAGACCTCGAGGAGCAGATGCCCAGTGATGACTCTGAGGATCCGGAGACCAGGAAAGGAAGCTCGAGCAAAAGGAACAAAAGCGGGAACGATAGCAAGGGGAAGGCCTCGAGGGGCACAAAAGTAGCAGACGCTGTCTGGAAGCGATATCTCGTTTTGGAGCTTAAGAACGAATATGGGGTGGGCGGCGATCCGATCCTACAGGGCACGTACTGGTTCGCGAAAAGCTTATACAGTCTCAAGGTCCGTAGAAACTCTTCTCCGTGGGGTTTTGGTCGCTGACGTAGAGGTCGAACAGGAGAAATTCAAGAACACTAAATTCCCTTTTATCATTATCGGCATCACGGGCACCGTGATCGAGGTTTCAATAGCGGTATGCTTAGAGAAGGTCCTCGTGGACAAAATCCTTCATTTCGAGATCCGCGATGGAGACGATGACGACGAGTCGATCACCAAACTGGCCCTGATCGCCTCGGCATTGGAAGACTGTGTACGCAAGCTTCGTGCCGAATGGCACCGCCTCGAGCAAACACCGCCTGGCGATGGTGCTCCTGGAGACGAGACGTGGCACTTACCTCGTCCATCCGTCGTTCCCTCCCCAAACTCTTCGATGCCGGCGTTGAAATTCAAATGCAAGTTAAGCCGAGAGAACAAAGAGATCGTGTTAGAAGGAGATAAACCGAAAATGCGCCCGCTCTTCCTTGCGGACTACACCGCCGAAGGATCATCCTCAGCCGTGGAAGCAGTCGTCAAGTTTGCAGTCACGTACAACAAGGATGCGCACAAGGAGCTTGCAGTCAAGCATTACGCGCCACGGTTGTACGCCTGTGAATCCGTGATCGGTGGACGTGAGATGGTCGTGATGGAGCGCGTGCATGGGAAGCGCATGTGCGACTATCCTCTTAACAGCCTTCCGAGCAGGGTTTTCGAGGACATCAACCACGCTTTGGAGATCCTGCATAGCAAAAAACTTGTGTTTGGTGATCTCCGCGACACGAACGTTATGATCCTTGACGACGATAGCGATGGCCGGACCAAAGCACAGTTCATCGACTTCGACTGGGTCGGCGAAAACGGGAAGGCTTTCTATCCAGCTCTAATCAACACAAAACTCATTGGTACAGAGTACGACTCCGACGTCCGGCCGCGTGGGCTCATGCGCAAGAAGCACGACGATTCGGCCGTCGCGTACCTTCGTGAGCGGTACTGCACGAAAGAGAAGGGCAGCGTGGAAGTGCCAGTATAGGTACGCTACACTCATACGCCCAGTGCACGCAGCTCTTTGCTGCCGTTTGTTATCACACTTAGTCTCATGTTTGCCTTTTCTGCGGGTTTCTTTTTCTCACCCACGACTCAGTTAGACACTTGATACCCTTCGTCTCCAATTCTGCTTAGTGGCAGATCATAGGAACATATGTAATTATACCAAGACAATTCATTATGAGCTCTCCGCACTCAACTTACCTGTCTACAATTTGTGCTTCTCGTCCTTGAAACAGCACCGTTTCAAACTTGGTGGCTTCAGTCAATGGCCGGCAGCAAAAGTTCGCGAAAATGCCATCACTGCCCTCAGTCCAGCATTGGTTAGCTCACTGTGCACATTGTCTCTGACGATATTCACACATCAGCAGCAACAGCAGCTGCCGCCGCCCTCCAATCATCAGCAGCATGACACGTTCAGCGTGCTCGGCGTGACCCAGTCTCCTACCCACACTGGGTGAAACAATGTGTGCTAAATGATTGAGATAATGTCCAAGAGAGAATTCAAATATTGACAGCATATCTTGTCTCAAATTATGTAAACATTGTTCAACATAACTTTCTTATATGTGGCAGTGAATAACTAAGAAAGTATTTCAGATATTATGCATGATTTATTTCTAATATTCTTTTCAATATCTTCCCAACCTTTCATTAGTGATTATTGAGAAGCATTGTTCAAAGACATTCTCAGGCCTCTTAGATAATGAAAAGTCTGTCATAAATATACAAATATCATATCAACATCTTTGTGATGCCATTGGCTAAAGATGAACAGTTTGTGAGGATTGCAAATTTAAAGCACTGCCAGCACACTTTTCTTTCAAATACAAGGCTGCAGACATGAGTATATGCTTGCACTTTATCTCTATCTTAACAAATACAAGGCTGCAGACATGAGTATATGCTTGCACTTTATCTCTATCTTAACAAGTACAAGGCTGCAGACATGAGTACATGCCTGCACTTTATTTTTGTCTTGATGAGTATATGACTGTAAATAAGTACAAGGCTGCAAATAAAGAAAAGATAAGTTAAATGTATTTAATAGCATATTAGCTGCCACCTCAATGCCTTGAATGACTAAGCCACTTCTGGGGAGGTGATGCATGCATATGTGTGCTTTGAAGGCATCACTGATAGATCAGTGCTAATTAGAATATCATTGCTGATGAGCATGATATCTGGATGTCTGAAAAATGAAAATAAAGGCTCGATCAAATAAGAAAGCTGAGAACCAGTAGTTCAGAAGTAATTGAAGAAGCAGACAGAATCTGTGAGAAATGGAGATGAGATAAAAAAAAAGACAAGGCCTTTCAAGGAGCAGGTGAGATTCAGTGAAGCCTGCAGTTTTTGAAAGTAAGAAGCAGACAGCATCCAAACAATGAGACATCAGGAATGCAAAGACTAAACTAAATGACAGGGTGCAGGTTTTAAAAACAGAAATAATGCATGGAGCACCAAGAAAGAGTAAAGCGAGAGTAGCCTCATATTTCAAGGCAACTAAATCATAGTACAAAAGAACTCTTGTGAAGGAGAAGCAGTATCGAGCAAGTTTCTGTTATGGTTTCAGTGTCTCTTTCAAGTCACATGATAGGTAATCTCCTATTTATGAGTCATAGGTCTCGTGAACAATATTCTAGGGTTAGCAGTTTTTCATTTTTATGATTAGACTCACTTTAGGATCTGCTATTGAGACTTTAGTGTTTCAGGATATGTTTTTCACATTCCAAGTCTGCTAACATCTAGCTTACCAATTATTTGGCTTGCAGCAATCACCAGACATTTCATGGTTATGGTTTTCTTATGGTTAGCTTAGGGTACTGTACTGCGGAGACCCCTTGTACTAGTACCCTGGACTATAGGTTCTAGCTCTATAAGGGACATGAAACAGTGAAAGAAGACTAACCTCTTCCTCCTTGTTTCTAAGAACCCCATTCTCTGCACCAGAACCTCATCCTAAAGAGAACTCGATACTTCTGATTATCAGGATCAGTTGGGATCTGTCCTCGCTCTCAAGGGGTATTCAAGCTTATATGCTTGACTACAGTCAGACCAGCAAACTGCAGGTAAACATTCAGTAGCTGCTCAGCGAAGACCTAGCAAGGATAAAGTGACAGTATCTCACTGCTACCTCATGACTAGGGTCATAGATAACACTATAAACATTGTTATAGTCAGGTTGACTATTGGAGACTCGGTATACATCTTATATTTAGGTCTCTATCCACTGCGTAGTGGACTACTACGTGTGAGAAAGCACACGTGATTAGAAAGGTTCACAGGGAACACTTCATAACATTAGGAAGAGGTCATCTACAGGTCAACCTATTCAGGTTTAGAATCATCAGAAAGCACTGCAGACATGGTGGCATTCGCAACTATGGCATATGCCGAGTTAGTCTTTTGCCTTTGTAAGTGATATTTGCAACAGTGGCATTTTGTATCTCATTTTATGAAAATGCAACAGGATATTCAGTGATCACAGATTAGTTACGAACTTTTTAAGATATGCAAGCAT
>NW_024468594.1:39873-99295 GCF_001632365.1 Laetiporus sulphureus 93-53
ATGCTTGCATATCTTAAAAAGTTCGTAACTAATCTGTGATCACTGAATATCCTGTTGCATTTTCATAAAATGAGATACAAAATGCCACTGTTGCAAATATCACTTATAAAGGCAAAAGACTAACTCAGCATATGCCATAGTTGCAAATGCCATCATGTCTGCAGTGAAGAGTGGTGTCTAATCGCTGAAGTAGCAAGACAGGAAAACCAGAAAGGTGTACACCGATTGGATGATTGCCAGATGAATCGCAAGTGTGGACAGTCAGAAATTGGGGCCCATGCAAGGACCTATCGGAAGTTCGAGCATTCCTAGGCATGATCGGAGTTGTGAGGATCTTCATCAAAGACTTCGCAAAGCGAGCCCACTCGCTCGTGTGGCTTACTCGAAAAGGACTTCTGTTCGAATTCGGCGAGGCACAGCTCAAAGTGATGGAAGACCTAAAGCAGGCATTATTGGAGTCGCCAGCTTTGAGAGCGATTGATTATGACTTGTCAGCACCAGTTATTCTTGCAGTGAACATGTCTCCGATCGCAGTTGGATATCAGTTGTGCCAAGGCACGACTGACGGTTCGAAAAAGCGGTTTTTCAATCAATTTGGGTCCATCACGCTCAACGATCATGAGAAAAGGTTTTTGCAACCAAAGCTCAAGCTCTACGGGCTATATCGCGCTTTGCGAGCACTCAAGGTCTATCTAATCGACATTCGCAACCTAATAGTCGAAGTGGATGCCAAGTACATTAAGGGCATATTGCAGAACCCAGACATCGCTCCGAGTGCAAGCATCAACCATTGGGTCATCATGATCCTCATGTACCATTTCTGGCTAGTCCACATCCCAGGAGTCATGCATGGTCCAGATGGATTATCATGCTGACTGAGACAGCCAGGTGACCCGTCACCAGAGCTGATCAAGGACACCAACTTCGATGACTGGGTGGATCACATGAATGGCTTTATGCACCAAGTACTTTCCCGAGCACAGCTTTCAAGTAATCTGCTGTCGACCGAGGATGGTTGATTTTCAGAATGGGGGAGGAGCCAGCCACGCAATCAGGTTTTGTGCTTCTGACTCAAAGTGATGACGAATCAGAATCCATGCGAGATACTCAGGAACTGAAGGTGGTCAGCTACAAGGACGTTCCACAATCTGCATGAGCCAGATGGAATGACCATCTCATCGTTCTAATTACTGACTGGCTAGAAACGTTGCAGCGACTGGAGAATTACTCGGACAAGGAATACGATCAGATGCTCAAGTATGCGGTTCACTTCTTCAAGCGAGATGGACGTCTCTGGAGGAAGGATGGACAAGGATCACACAAGCTAGTCATATTACCACGAAACTGACTGTGAGTCCTTGCTGGTGCACATGACGAACTTGGGCATCGAGGCATTTTTCTGACTCGATCATTGATTCGCAAACGCTTTTGGTGGCCGGACGTCACAGCCAACATCGCTTGGTTCGTAAAGACTTGTGTAATATGTCAGAAGCGACAGATTTGCCAGATTCTCATTTCACCGACTGTTGCGATTCCAGCCCCGATATTTGCGAAGATATATATCGACACAATGCATATGCCGCCCTCAAACAGATTCAAGTACATTGTGCAGGGTTGGTGTTCGCTCACCCACTATCCTGAGTTCCGTATGCTTCGAGCAGAAACTGCGAAGATCCTTGACGATTAGATTTTCGAGGATATACTCTGTCGCTGGGGGGCCTTATCAGAAATCATAACTGACAATGGTGCACCATTTGTAAAAGCAGCAGCCTATCTGGAGAAGAAATATCACATCAAGCACATCCGGATAAGTGGCTACAACTCACGAGTGAATGGAATCGTTGAGCGACCACATTTCGACATTCGGCAAGGTCTATTCAAGGCTGCCAATGGAGAGGAGCACAAATGGAGTCAAGTCGCACATTTCGTTTTCTGGTCGGAAAGAGTAACGGTTAGGAGATGAATGGGTTGCTCACCCTATTTTGCAGTCACAGGCACCCATCCAGTCCTATCGCTTGATATTGTTGAAGCAACGTATTTGATTCCAGCCCCAGTCAGAATGGTGACAACAATCGACCTAATTTCGAGTCGAGCTGAAGCATTACAGAAGCACCGTGAACAGGTCACAAGAATTCATAATGCAGTCTACGAAGCCAGAAGAGAAGCAGCCAGACAATTCAAGCAAGTCCACAAGAATGCGATCAAGGATTTTGACTTTAAGTGCGGAGACCTAGTCTTGGTTCGGCATACGCAGATCGAGAAAGCACTCAATCGGAAAATGAGATCGTGCTATATTAGGCTGTATATTGTGCTGTTTTGCAATCGGGGAGGAGCATACATGCTCTGCGAGTTGGATGGAGCAGTATTGGATTGGCTGATTGCAGCATTTAGGGTGATACCATTCACAGCAAGAAAGAAGATCATGATCGCAGAAGAAATGTTGGACGCATCAGAAACCAGATTGAAGGAGATGCTCCAGTCGGACGACCAAGAAGAAGAGGAACCAGATGAAGGACAAGAAGACGAGGAGTCAGGAGATGAAGATGAAGGACAGCAAGACCAGTACGACACAAACGAGTCAGAATAAACAAGCATAGGGATTCGAACTAATTCTTCAATTGTATATAGGCACGGACTCAGCTATGGACTCAGGAGACTCAAAAACGTGGACAAGACTATCATATTTTGCGACATCTCACTTAATGATTCACTCGGGAAAACTCGCGCAAGGTTTTTCAACACATGGTTTATTCAAGCAGGCTAACTAATACATTTGCTCCATGCACGCAGAGGAGGAGAGATCACGACAGAGATATGAAAGACTATGCAGACAGCCCACTTTGCATCACCCCAGCCCAAGCCCAGCGCACCGATGATATGATGACTTGTGAGCCCTCAAGGCGCAATTCTCCATGAGAAGCTGCTGTGAGAGCTCAATCATCTGCTCGAGTTGTGTACTGGCCACAGAAGGCTCGATGGTGGCTGGCAAAGTGCGAGTCAGTTCTGACTTCATGGCCACGTTCTTGGAGGAACCCTTTGCATGAGCTTTGCCTTTCAATGAGTGCAGCTTGAGGACCTTGATCGACAGGACAACGATGGTGCCAGCATGGAAGTGCTGTGTCATGATGTCATCCAGGTCAGAGTCGTCAAAGCGAGGACACTTGGGAGGCCTGTCGAAATGACCTAAAGAAACCATTAGCAAGGAAGTAACAATGCAGAAAGGAACATACCACGCAGCGGCGGAGGAATTGCCAGCTTACAACGAGAAGGCCTGGCGGTGTCCTTCTCTTGCTTGACGGTCACAACCTCAGGTGCACCTTCAGTGTCAGACTCAACATCAGGCTCAGGCATCTCGGGTAAGGTATGGGCCAGACCTGGAGGGAGGTCAGTTAGCCAGGAACGAAACGAGAAAGGAGGGAGGCCTACAAAGGCATGGGGTCAGAGCAATCGCAGTCTCATATTCATCAATCGGTGTGTCCAGCGGAAGCTCGAGCTCTGCAGTGTAATTGCTGCCAGCAGTGTTCACATCACACATCTGCTCGTCATAGTCACCCTGGTGACTGGAAGCCTTCGCAATCACAGAAGCATCCAGCATCTTGGGCAGGGGCCAGTCCTTCTAACAGTACAGCTTCTTTAGTGAAAGCCATCTGTCAGCATCATCAATGTCAGGGACCGTATCGCACATCCACCACTTGCAAGCCTTGTGGTCGCAGTGACATTTGTGGCATTTAGGATGGAACTTGCTTAGCATGCAAGTACGAGACACCTTGTCGGAAAGAAGGCAATAGCGACACTGGAAAAAGGAGTTAGCGATGGAAAAGGGTGAGAAAGGCAAGCACTTACCAAGCAAGCAATAGATGGCTTCTGCCAAGCCAGAAGATACTCTGGGGGGAGGGAGCGATCACGAAAGGTGTGCACAGGCATGCGCACATACTGGTCCTCTGAGGTCGTAGTCATTCTGGAAGCTTTGATGGACTTGCGACCGCGACCCTTGCCCTTCTTCGAATGCACTGGAGACAAGTTGGGAATCGTGCCACCAATGAACTCGACCTCATCACTGTCACTGTCATCCTCATCATTGCTGGAGAGCTCGATGATCTCAGAGACTGATACAGAAGGGGGTTGGGCGACCACGGTAGCAAGTGGAATGTCGACCTCCATGGCCACAGTATCGGAGTCGGAAGGAGGGTCGATAGCAACCGGGTTGGCTGCACGAGCCTGGAACTCAAACTTTGGAATGGGAACACCTTGAGCAGCCACAGCCACAACAGGAGCAGCTACCACGGAGGAAGGTGCCAGAAAGGCAGCTAGAAGGGAGTTGTCGGCACCGGTGGAAGTGGTCAGAGAGTTGGAGGCCACGACCTTCCCAGTATCGAAAGGAGTATGCACGGAAGCTTCAGTCACCGGAGGAGGGCTCAGTTCCTAGAGAGAGTCCAAGGGTCGCATTAGATGGCAGAGATGGGACCACAGTCCGATGCATGTACCATGGTCATCGAGAAGGCAGCAGCCCACTTGGGCGAGATCAATTCCTCGCACCACGACAGCCATGATGATTGGACAAAGGAGTCAAGATGCACTTGGACCTTTTGGCAAAACTGGGTGTAGCACGTTTGTGACACCGAGTCCAAGAAAGTGCGAAGATCATGCTAGCGAAGGGAGCGAGTTAGCCAGTGACGAGTGCAATGGAGCATTCACTTACAAGAGCAGAAAGGAACTCATGTATAAGGAATTCAAAACCCATGGCTGGATCGAGAGGCTCTGCCTCGCACAATGCCTCCTAAGCAGAATACACGACGCCCATGACGGTGTCCTTTGCGTCCATCACCTAGGTGTCAAGGAGAGAAATTAGCACTGCAAAAAGCCAAAGGGTCTGAAAAGACAAGCATACCTTGCATGGAGAAGTGACCAAAGTCACAGGACGTTGAGAGAATGATGGGGTAGCGGGATCACCCAGCGAGGAGCTGAGAGATCGAGGTAGAGGGAGAGGCGAGTTAGGTGCCATTGCAGAAAAATTGAACTGGCCAAGCTCGGACACGTGAACATGTCATTAAAACCTCACGGTATCATCCTCTACCACATGGTAGAGCCAGTCAGCTTTCTCAGAAAGCCAGTTCAAGTGACTTGGGCAGGACTTCTGTTGTGGGACCAAAATGTGAGCCAACTCCAATCGAAGCCACTTAAAACAATGGATTCACAGTACAGCGTCAGAAATGAACACAGTTGGACTATTGTACATGAGCAAGTGGAGTACACGAAGGACAAATCGAGATGGGTCTAGACTACGTGGCTTTCCCATTTGCAGTCAAAAAGGACTTCAAGAACTGGAGACGCTCGCTAATGCGAGTCGCCTCCACTACCAGTCACGCACGCTCGTGCGTATAGATCTCGACAAGCAGAGCACTGGGAACGTCCAGTCCATGAATCTCGCTAAGAATCTGCTCAGTATCGACAAGCGATTTGGCACCTGCGAGTACAAAAGGAGTGGAGTCAGGATGGCAGCATTTTCGATCAAGAAAAAGAAGGCATACTGAAGGGAGATTGGACAAATGAGCACTTGAGGTGCGACACTCAACAGCAAATGCAAGCCTGCCCACCATGCTCAGAAGGCATAATCATGCAGTCATCATCCATCAAGCACTTAGAGCACTGGTGGCAGAAACATAAGTGATGCGCAGGCGGTGAAAAGTGAATGAACGTACCTTGGTATGCGGCCATGGCTTTCTGAAGCTCAAGAACATGATCTTCACATGCTTTGGGAGGGTGTGGATGGTGGCATAGTACTCGTGCAGCATATTTGACTCAGAAGACTTGGTGGTGACCGCAGACGACACCGTACTCACAACGGACGCCGAACGTGACTGAACTCGCAGAGTCACTGCAGCAACTTCAGATTCATGCTTGACCACATCCTGAAGAATCTCCGCCATAGCATGAGACATGGTGGAAGAAGAAGGAATGTGTCGGCTATCATAGTCTATCCACCAGCAGCCAATCGGGATGGTCTGCCCAAGAAATGTACAGTCGCACCAATCCACGAAAACGTCGTTTGCCGTGAATGCCATTAGAAAGCGATCATCAGTAAGGTCACGACCTTCAGGAAACTTGTCAAAATTGCCACAGTCTGCAGCCTCGATGATCTCTCGCATGATCTCAGCCATCGCAGCAGATGAACGAATCGGGTCAGCGGTGCTAACAGCCTCGAAATAACCTCTCAGGGTGGAAGGAACCATGGCTGGAATCCAATCGAAGTTGGGGCTCGCATTCAGCATGAGCCAGTCGTGCACTGAATTGACCTCACACAGCAAACTCTTGGCGTGGTCCGGATAGTCGCAGGTCATGCGTAACTGGAAGGTCGCAGTGTTAACCGTCAGAAGGCAGATCGCAACACAAAATACTCACCTCGTATGTGGAAAATGAAGTGGCCCAGCCCTGCCAGATCAACGCATGAGCATCAGGAGTGGGTGATGCAAACACGAGATTATCGAGGCACTGCAGTAGCAAAATGCAAGCACTGTCAATGGGGTAGACACCACGAGTGCGAGCTGCAAGGCTGAAGACACTATCAGTGTGGGACATAGCGGTGAAAGACTGAAAACCGACAGTGAGGTCATGCTATCTAAAGTACACAAGCCTGATGGACTGAGGACAGTCCAGATCTCAGAACAGGGGAGGTGATACGCACCAAGATATTCTGCAATCGGAAAATGCCAGAAACTGCGTCCGACTGTCGCACAATTGGATAGCGAGTCACCGCGATCTGAAAAGACAAACATCAAGCCGGAGCAGTTCAGAGTGGGCAAAGAAGACTTTACTGACAGCCTGGGAACACGGAACCATGTAAAGGGGTCAGAAGGTAAACATGAGGCACAGAAATGATGAGCGAGCCACGAAAAAGCATAGCCGATTACAAGAGGCAGCGTGAGAGCAGAACACGACCAGTTAGGCAACTCAGAAATGAACAAGTGTGCTAACTGAATGGAAGATAGGGTAGCAGACCAATGGACCCTGACAGGGCTGGACTTCCAGTTCCCTGACTGTATGATATGGAGAGGGGCAGAAACGAGCTTTGCGACAGGTTTCAATGGATCAGAAACATAATGTATGATCGGAAATGCATTTCAGTGACTCAGCTGGCTCATTTCTGATCCACTATATAATCTACACTGTACATAGGAATAACAGGAGAGTTTTTGATGGAGTTCCCCACGCAGCAGTGCTCAGTTCTCGTCTTGTCTATGCTAGGGCGTCGTGCCTGACTACGTCTACATCTATTGCGATCACGTTCTATGTCTCTGGGATTCTCGACACTGAGAGAGGCAGCACTCTCAGCAGTGGCCTCTAGCTCGACTCAGGTTTCAGCCAGATAAGCCACATTATCACATTCTCATATCTCATGCCATCGCATTTTGCTCGCAGGCCACCAGTCACAAGTTTCAAACCAGGATTCCATCTCCATCAGATCCCGTAGCCTTGCTAGTGCCCAGGAGTTCATCGTCGGTGCTCGTTCCAGTCAGAAGCGCTTAGGGCTTCATCATCGGCACTTCACCCAGTTCAGAGGCTGTTAGGGGTTCGTTGTCAGCGCTTGACCAATGCTTTTCAGATATAGCAGGTCCTCGTGCCACAGCTCAGACCTTCAGCCACCACAGTTCACAAGTACAGAAGTCGCCAGTTACATTCTACACCCACACACCCCTGCATTTCAGCTTTTGACTGTTTCCTGGTTGGAGGCGTCTACACAGTTGAGTCCGACACTCACCGATCTAGAACCATTGATCAATCTGACTCCGTTTTAAGCAACACAGCCAAATGACTCACAGCTGCCCGTCACTGCATTATCATCCAAAGTTTTCTGTGACCGTAGCTCAAAGGGATTGCAAACGGACAGAGCCCCGGTTCACCTTCCACCAGTAGGGTTTTGGTTAGGAGCGCTGCTCATGGCCAGGATGCGGTTGAGCATATCAACGTGACACTCATATTATCTGACATTTTGACTCACCAAATATATTGGCTCTTATGGTCAAATGGCTTTCCTGTCGCTGCCTGCAAATGCCATGCAAAATATGACATCATGGTGTCATTATTTGTGACATTATCACATGTAATGTACCCTATCTGCAATAGCATTGCGATCAGCCATTCATACCAAATGAAAACAATGCATACCTTGTGTTGAATATTCACGCGTTGATATGCACCAAAATGTTCTGTGCTGGTAAACCCTTTTGGAAGAGCAGCTGAGGGCTGCACAACTCAATAAAGGCTCCATCTCTTCTCCTTTGTCCTCATAATCAGCAGTGCTAATGCACAGATCCTGGCTCATTTTCGAGCCTCATGTCATCATCGCACCTACACATGCAGGCACTGTATGTGAAGGCGTACTAGACATAAGTCAAGTACGCTTGAAGCTCCACTGGAAGCTCAAATGATTGAGGCAGATGAGACAACCAGGTGCCTAGTGCACCATAAGAGACTGGGTCAGCAAGATTGTCTTCGGTGTTGACATAGACAGGGCAGAAGACTAGATTTGAAGCCATGGTGATGATGTTGATGCACCAGATGGAATCGTTAGTATGATGATTCTGACTGTGTCCATGCTTGTAAGCATCGATCACACCCATATTGTCACCTCAGATCACAAAAGATGCATCTCGGTGACCGAGAGCACCTGTCAAGCAAACCGTGAACTCGAGCATGATCATTTCTGCCCCAGTGATATCATGGCTGTCGCTCTTCCAGCTGAGAATCCAACACCAAGCCAACCAGCCTTACCCCATGACAAGGCCGATACCCCATTTAGTCGATGCATCTACCTGAATGTTGAGATCCTGGGGCTCACCCCTGGGATGTAGGATTCGAGGTGGGGACAGAGTTGTCAAGCTAACCAACCAACAATGAAGGTCAGAAAGGACAGATTTCAGCAGGTACCATGTGGTGAAGTGGCTGAGAATGATGAGATAAAGGTGCAGAGACCCAGCAGGTAAGCACATTCATGCGGGAAGACAAAAGTGATATGCGACAAGGTACCATTTATGCTCATCACATCTCACAGGGTGATGTGGCCATGCTCAGCACCTGCAAGGAAAGCGTGAAGTTTTGTCAGATATTTTATTTGCTTTACCTCGAGGAGACAAATGGAGTGTTCAGGTAGATCCCAAGAAAAGCCTGAGTACACAAAAATGAAGGCATAGTCATGTAGCTTGTCTCCAGTGTGCCACGGAACACTGAGGGAAGTCATAATATTCAGGACCATATTCAGCCCATAGGCATAGGTGTACAGCAATAAGACGCCATGCCATGTACCCACCCACCCCCAGACAGGAAATGAAAGTTCACGAAGTCATCGACCCACTTCCTTGTGGGACCGACACCTTCGCTGGCCAGAATATCGATGATGGTGTTTGCAGATTCACCCTGAATGCTAGTAGCTGACGAGATGCCAAAAGGCAGGCAATAATCGATATAAAATCCACCATCATGCATCACCACAATGAAAGGTTTGTGTGGAGGCCACACTGGAGACACGCGGAAAGCTGCCTGGATGTCTAAGGTTGCCGCCTGCATATCCACTGGTGTAGTCGCAACCTGCGATGGCACAAGAACAAAATACGCATAGGCCCAAAAACAAGTCCCGCCCAGTGAGATAGATATAAGTGGCAATGTGGGGAGATGCTCCGACGACAATGCTGCACATGGGCCAATGGACACAGAGCATATGCATATGTGTTTACAATGACAGGGGAAGACACTCCGACGAATAGTGTGGGGAAAATGCCCCGACGAACAGTATGGAGATGACGCTCTGACAAAAGTGCTACAACAGACAGCACACAAATTTGCAAGCAACCCAGGAACACACTCTGGCACAAGGAGAAAGAAAAGAAAAGACTCACGATTTCAGCAACCTGGGCAGCAGTGCCTCAGCTAGTTTGAAATTCACCAGAATCGATTTGATCATTAACGAACATGCCGGAGTCATCCTTATAGGACAAATTTCGCACAATGCAAAACTTTCCTGTGGACCCAGCCTTCTTGATGACAGTGAGAGGAGAGGAGCGAAAAAAGGAGCTGAGGTGTGCCTCGACCTCAGACTGTGAAAATGGGCCCAAAAACTGGCCAGCATCGAGCTCCTCTTGGATGTATGTGTTGACAATGGCAGGGTGTTGTAAAGCAGAACTGTGATTGGCAGGAGTGAAGGAACAATGGAGAGGCTTGAAGTCACTGATAGGAAAGCCATAATGAATCTTGTGAGGTAGTGAAGGATCAAGAAGGGAGTGATGCCACAAGAGGGCCTCAAAGGTGTTTGCATTGTAAGGTGTTATGATCCTATCATGCATTGACACAAGTGGCGGATCCTGCGTGGTGGTCGGCAGACCCACAGAAGTACCAGCAGTGTGAGATTTCGAAGGGACAGCAACAGGTACAGACTCCAGTAAGGTTCCAGAGGATGCAGAGTTCCTGACAACTGAAATTGATGAGCAGCTTTCGGTCAACGAATATGCAGATGGTCTTCCGATTGTCTTGCAGGGATGTATGTGAGCATGCAAAAGCTCAGTAACCAGTCCTCGCACAAATAAGGCAGGTCGACTCAGAGGATGAGGGCCATCTGCCATCTCAAAAGGATTGGGAGCACTCGACACTGGTGTGAGGATGATCATCATCTGAGCATGAACGCTCATCACCAGCACAGTCATGCACCTCGCCATGAAAATACAGGTAGAATCGACTAGAAGAAGAAGAGTGTGACAGCGTCGAGTTTGAATCGAATTGCTCCTGTGCGACCTCCATCTTTATTTCGCTAAGACGGCTGCGGTACATTGCCATATCTAGGGGAAAAGGAGCTGGAACATTTGTGTACATGTGATGTGCCTCACAGTCGAACCTCAACTGGCTTTGTAGTTCTTTGCGAAGTTTGGCAAGGCCATGAGGTAGTCAAAGTGAGACTGAAATCGCGCGATGACAGCCTCGTCAGACACCCACTTATATACCTTCAGCATGTTGCGCCAAGCTTCTGTGAAACACTCTGCTGGAAGCGACTCCTCTTCCGGCCAAGCACTTAAGTTGAGGAGGTCCACATGCCCATCATTGGTAGACACCTTTCACGTTTTTATAGCCATGGGGTCGAGATGCATCTTGCATATGGTGTCTGATGTCAGGAGTGTGAGAGGGATATAAAACTGTGCCAATGCGAGCTTAATGATAGCAGAAGGAATCTCGTGGCCACTCTCCTGGAAAAGGTCTGATGAGCGCTCGTGAGCAGTGGAGTAAATGTGTTTCTCTGACAGATTTCGCCTCCTGCTTCATGGGTACAGCCTCTGGAGTGGGTGTATGTGCCCCCGATGAGCACCTGGAATGCATTCATGAAGGTGGCTCTTGAGGTCGGTGACATGCCGCTGACAACTCCTGCGAATTGAGCAGCACTAGCCAAAGGATTAGTAGGGTCCACAGAAAGGTCTGTGGGCTTCGCCACGCCAGACAGAATTTCATTGCCCGCAAGGTCCAGGAATAACTTGTCATCCAGGACAGTCTCCTCACCAAGGTCACGTCTACTTGCTTTGGTTGCGTTTCGAGCAGCCCGCACTTCGTTTTTGAGCTCTATGGCCTCCGCAGAGGCACCTGCCCAAGTGGTCCATGAGGATTCGCTGTGGTTCTCAAGTTCGTCTGAGTCCCTCGCTAGGCCTTGGGTGGATTTTCCGAGCACACTCTGTGGCTGTGAGTCATAGCTGTTTTCAAACAACTGGTGTTGGGGTAAGCTATAGCTAAAAAAAAAAAAACTATGAGAACAACTAAAAGGAACTACTGTGTGAGCTGGTAGCGAGGACGTGGTGGGTGGGAAGAAATGTAGCGCATATGTCAGGTAAGCGTGCCTCTTCTTCGCCCACCTGCTTAGTAAGCAAGCATTTGGCCCACCTCTCATTCCTCATTCTGGACCGCCCCCCCAGGCCCGGCTCAGCTCGGCCCAGCTTACGGCTTGAGGCTGAGCCCGGCACATCACTACGTGCATTCGGTTGCATCTGCCACACGAGGACAGTCTGCATCTGTCTAACCACACCCTCACCCACTCCCACCCACCTCCTTGATTCTATACTTCTCAGGACAATATATACTACGCCAGTTATCATCATGATTGCAGAGGTTATATTGGAGGTGAAGGTTGCCCTCGTCCAACTACCATTGCAACAAGTGGCCTTCTGCCTGACAGAGAGCTCGACGACGGACTGGAAAGAAAGCCGATCAAGACCCTGTCAAAGCCGACAGACTCGTCGGGCAAGGACATTGTCATCAAGCAGCTCAAATATCTGGGCTCGTACAACTGGACTAATGAGACAAAGCTGACGATACTCGTTCCCGGTCAGTGCTATTCAGACATCACATTGCTCGCTCATACCGTACACCAACAATCAACGCACTTAGGGTCTCCAGCACAGTGGCAGGACAGATCTTTTCCGTACCGAGTTCAGCCAGACAGTGGCATCAAGTTCGTCGATCAGAACGGATATCGCATGCCATCATCCACGTTGTATCCTCTGTTTCATGCAGTGGATATAATGATGGAAGGAAGGGAGACAGCATCGATTGGAGATCAGTCAACTTTGTCACTGACCACAATGGCCTCCGTAAGTTTCTCCATTGAATCAATGACACAGATGGCTCTGCCAAGGAGTTCAGGATTGACACACAACTGGCCAGAACCAGGACCGTTCTGTTGAATCGCTGGGAGAAACACATGGGCCACTTGCAGCGGATGACATATGGCTTCAGTTTCGAGCGGGCGAGCACGGATAAGGTCAAAGGATGCGAGCGAGGCACTAGTCACCATCGCATCATCAAATATGTCAGTATACAAATTGTATCAAGATGAAATTATGCTGATTTTTGCGCAGGATCTTGATGGTCTTACACTAGTTGTCCGCTTTGAGGTTAATGCCTTCATCGCAGCCTTGCCCTCGCCCGGAGTCGTTTCATCTTCTTCCAATATCGGCTCACTTTCCGATATGTTATCTGGCCTGAACGTAGCAACTGTGACGTGCGACTTGATGGTAGACGGCGCTGCATCCACCGCTGAGCTTGACGTGATTCGCACTGGATCAGAGGTGCTGCAGAGCTCTCTAATCGAGATGAGCACTCAGTCGTGAAAGAATGCCGAGAAGTATGATTGGCGTGATGCATATCCACAGTTATACCTGTCCCAAATCTGCAACCACTACCTTGCAGTGCATAACCGTGGAGAGTTCGAGACGATCACCAAATGCACGGTTGATGATGCAGAGATGAAACACTTTGATATAAGTGCCCAGAATGGGTTCAAGAAGTTGTGTCACATCTTAGAGACTGTTCAGGAATTGGTTGTTGAATATGGGCAGCGAGGATGCCTCAGCTTGGTTCACCGCGACAGGCAATTGCAAGCGTTTGATAGAATCAAACACAATGTTTACCTTCCAGAAGACATGCTGAGGCGTTTCGAGGATTGAGGGCGCTGGCAGGGTATATCGTCGATGTTATGGGAACCTGACTGTCGGGAGAGCATTCTGTCATAGGCTTGGGACTGTATTAGCACGTGTTTGGGAGCTCAGCTGCACATACTGCATTCTTCTGTACCTAGTACGTATTTTGGTGAAGCAATGTACGTATCTTCGAAATGAAATTTGGATTGTTCAGCTGCAGTCAATATCCATGTGCTTAGGTCAGTGCCATTGAGTTCAGCATCACATCTTTGGCATCACAGGGGCATCACACCTTTGGCATCCATACAAGTACTGTAATAGCTGTATGCAGATTGCACACATCTATTGATACACACCAGCCTGCAGTGATGAGCCTGGTTATTCTATGAATCGTAAATCATGCATGCAATGAATCAGAGATGAGTGCGAAGCAAACAAAAGCGACTGCCATTTAGTCAGCGAAAGTATACAGCATAGTTGGATGATAGTCTACAATAGACATGCCGACTAGTCCTTCTTCAACTCCCGTATAACGAACATCCGGTCGCCCTCTGCCTTTGTTGTGATTTTCGCCAAGCCATTAATGCTTGCAAGCCCTTGTGCACTGCGGCCATTGGCGAGGACGACATACATCTCGAGGCCGCCACCGACCTCGATATATCGCTCTGTCGCACTCGTGAACGAGTCGATCACGATGGAAGGGACGTCCAGTAGCAGAAGATGTGCGGGATGTGTTGTCCCGGGAGCAGCGAGCTGATTCTTATGATAGATCTGCACATATATTGTACGTTATTAGCGAACGTGAGACTGTTGAGTATATTTCACCCAGGGGAGGGACATCTCCGGTTCTCCACAAGAAGGTACATATGCCTGGTTATCTAGGAATGGCTGGACCAGGGACTGCGCAGCACCCGTGGCTCGACATGCTTCATGTTCATATGAGCCTACGGGATTGAAGGTATAAACTGCACCTGAACCTGGAGATACATGTCAGATTAAGCATGGGGGCACGTGACAGAGCAGCGAGCACGTACCGTCCTCTTCGATGCCTCCGAGAAGATTGTAAACATGATAGGGGAAGAAACGGTGAGTGTAGAGCATGGTCTGAATGAGACCAGCGATGGGGTGATGGTGCAAAGGGGCATGTCTTTCGCATGGGCATGGTGGTACCACTGAGCAGGACATTAGACGAGCGCACCGAGAGACAAATAGCGAGCACGCACCTTAAGCCTTTGATTGACCTGCTTCACGAACATGTTCCCTTTCGTGCAAAGCCATCCATGGCGAGGACCACACAGCCAGTTCTGTGTGTACGTCAGCTTGCATGGTGTAGACTCAGGAACACCGAAAAAGTCACAGAACTGGGCAGTTCTGAGAAGCCTAGCATCACAAGTGGAGTAGGTCTTTCCATTCAGTGCAGGCAGGATGGATGGAGAAGAGAACACCAGAGACTCCAGACATAGGAGAAGACGAAAGATGCTGAATGCCACGGGAGGTTTGCCAAAGAATGAGAAATTGAGCTGTGGGTGCCAGTGGTCAGAGCATCAGGGAAGAGTTCCTCTGGCCCTGTGATGCTGGAAATGATGGGGCTAGCTAGCCCCTTGCATTTTCTGATTGCATTAAACATTTGATAGGACCAAAAAGACACAGCCCCTACAACATAAATGAGTAGCCAAGATATGGTGCAAGGTGATCAGGTGCTCATACAGCCAACAGACATAATGACTATGAAATACGAAGAAAAAGATTAACAGGACACTTTGGTAAAACAGCAAGCAATGCTTGCTAGTAGTACCCCACCCAGGTTCAAGCCCTGGGAGTGCCCATCATGCCCGGGTTCGACTCCCGCAAATGAAACTCATATATGCATAAAATATGAGAAAAGGTATGAAAATAGTACCTTTTTGGCATTCAATGATCTTTCCATTTTTTCTCACAATGAAGAAAGTACTGATTCATTTTTGCAAAAAAGGTGTAAGAATGGAATTGAATAATGCAATGTTTCCCATCAGGTGAATGATTTTGTGAAAAGGCTAGGCGGCAGCGAAAAGGTTTTGATGGGGTGGCTGAAAGAACGGGGAGTGGCCAGTGCAAGCCTGAAGGAGCATACAATGTTGAGGTATATCTGAGCTGGTTTTGCCCTCGAACGATGAGAGCGCTCATGCACAGCGTTACAGGCTACTCAAAGTTGGTGCTCTCAAACCCAACAACTATGCATCGTGCACTGCATGGATCCACAACACATCAATAGACCTCCGATCTAACCACCCAGCTATCGCCGAGCAAGATTTTCTGCTCATGAGCGAAGCAGAGCACTGCGAGAAGTGGGACATCATCAGCCTCAGCCTCATCCTGAATTTTGTCCCGGATGCAAAAGATCGAGGTACATATGCATTTCCCTCAGATGCTGAAGGGCAAGTACTGAACTTGGTGACACAGGCAAGATGCTGTGACTAGCTCACACGATGCTGTGTCAGATGGCCTCCTGTTCATCGCCATAAGTCTATCCACGTACGACCTGCATCACACAATCATTCACCCTTCCCCTCCTCCGACAAGCTACCACTTCCATGCATCCTCAACTCGCACTACAGGCTCATGCCAGAGCACTTCACAGCCCTCCTACAGATCATTGGGCTCTCCACGATAAAGACATGGTGGAAAGAGGGTGGCAAGATGGTGTATTGGCTCCTGCGCATGACGCCCGTCATGTCACACATGACCGATCCAGCACTATATGAGAGCAAGAAAGTTTTACGACCGGGGAAAAGAAACAACTTTGTTATTCTGTTGTGACAGGGTCGGTGATGCTGCCATGCTTGGTATGAATCACCCCATACTGTAGTTATCACCCATTCAATGTCACGATCAGCGCTTCAATTCTGCAGATCACTGCGTAATGCTGTCCTATATGTTAAGGGCCCACTGCGTGCCAGCACCAAGGCGTTGGATGAAGTCAGCGATCCTACATTACAATTGTAATTGTCTACTTGTGCTTCTCGTCCACCGGGTCGAGATACAGCTGCGGGAGGATCGAGTGAGCCACGGCACTTTCCATACAAGCCCTCTGTGCTTGCCTTGCTTGGATTCATGACATTCAGCGGATCGATGGCCCGCTTGATCGTCTTCATCAACTCAATAGTATTCTCTCCAAGCTCAGCTACCAAATACTCCTTCTTACCGATGCCGACACCATGCTCACCGGTACCTGCATTGTCGCTGTTAACTTCGATGCGTGGCATCAAAAGGAAACACCAAACGCTCACAGCTTCCATCCAGCCGAATCGTGCGGAGGACCAATCAGTGCATGGCTTCGCTCACCTTCTGGAGCTCCTTGTCGTCCATGAACAGAATCAGTGCATGGAAGTTGCCTGCAAGAAGCACAATGAGAACAGTGGCATGTACCAAGAGCTGAGAGCACCTACCATCACTGACATGGCCGAAAATAGTCGAAACGAGCTGTGGCAACTGCGACGGTGGCACGCTACCTCTCCTCGTCAGTCAGCCCATCCAACGCATATGACCAAAAACCCAGATAGCATGCACCACACATCCATCGTCTAGCAGCACGAGCCGAGCATGCTCCCGATCGTGCTGATGAGCGCGTACTTGCGGCTCTCCCACAGCTTGGCGACCTCCTCATCCGTCTGCGCAAACTTAAAGCGTGTGCTCCCATGCCTGCACACGTCTGCTGCACAGTGGCGGCGGTGATGCTAATTCCCTCCTTGTCACCCTGGATCTTGAAGAAGAGCATGTCACTGATGGGGAGCTTTCGGGAGATCTCACCGGTGGAATTGATTCCACCCATCACTGTGAAGGGATTAGAGAAATGCTGCTAGAAGTGGTGCATGTAGGAGATGCGTACTGTTGTCATCGAGCAATTCGATGCATTCTGTGGTGTCGTGAAGCTCAGTGAACAATAATGGATGTTGAGATTTCACATATGGATGTGCGGTCCGTTAGCACTGTTCAGTATTTCTTGTACAGTGCTGACGGCATGCTCCATGTCAGGGAATTGCACCATGGCAACCTTGGTTGGCAGCAGAGGTGCCAAGTGTAGTGTGGCTGGAAGAGGGACGTGGGGGCTCAGCGAGTCATATGATGACCTGCATTGAAAGCCTCGCCCTCGGTCACGACGCCAGTGTGCCTTCGGCGCCGATGAACAGTTTTGTCAGGCCAAAGCCAGCCGCTGACTTGTGCGCTCTTCGACACATTTTGATGACTTCGCCGTTGGGCAATACCGCGGTCTGCACAGGCGGTGAACATTCTCAATAGGACTTGCTTGCTGCGACACATCACAGGGGTGGCGTACGGTGGCGTATGGGTGGCGTACGGGTGGCTTGGCTGGAGAGTGGTTTTGGTCCTGTTACTTGTGCTTGTAGCCCATTGTGTGTCTGGGCCAGAGGCCAGAGGCTGAGCGCCCGAAAAGGCTACATAAGCTGTGTGCTGTGCTTGGTTTCATTCTCCTCCTTCCTTCAGACTTATATCACATCCTTTAGAGTTCCCTCCAGGGTCAGACAAGGATATCCGGAGCGTTCCCGCAGAGGTTTGAAGGAATTGTCTCTTCTGCCCACGGGAGACTACCTCCAGGATTATGCTGGCTAGAGAAAATGATTCGAGACAGGTAAGTCTATATCATGAACGTGATCGTGCTGTACAAATGAGTCGATGCCTCTTGGTTGCAGCACAGCGAGCAATTGCGACTCGATGCAATGAAGCGCCGTTATGGGAGGCATCCTTCCATTGGGCGCGATGTGAATGGCAAGTGGAATTATGTTCCAGCCATGCCTCAAAGCATGAACACTGCTTTTGGTCAATCGAGAAGCATACGTTCCACAATCATAGGGTTTCTAGAGCACCATCTGATCATAATTATCTTGATGCCTAGGTGGTATCATCCACCGCAGCTACCAGGGTGGGAAGGGTGCGATCTGACGTACAGTATATGATGGATCCTGAAGAAGGAGTGAGGGAGGACTACGGAACAGTGCCTACAGTGATAGACGATGATGACGGTCCAGCGAGGGATGATGATGATTCAGCGAGGGATGATGACAGTTCAGTGAGGGACGATGACGGTTCAGCGAGGGACGATCACATTTCAGCAGTGCACGATGACGATGACGGTTCATTGGTGGACGATGACGATGACAGTTCAGTGAGCAATAATGAGGGTTCACTGTCACAGGTGATTGTTGATCGTCTCATGTTCGGCATTCTATTGCTCATTGTCAGGAGCAGGACCTGGATGCACCGGTTCCAGTGCGAAATCCTGCCGCCAATGCCTTTCTACGAGGGCTTTCGACCACCTCAGCACCACCTAAGCATTGGGTCCACGTGTTCTCTAACTTGGAGATTGACAGCGAGGATGCCGTTGATTCGATAGCCTTATTAACGAAGGATTAAGGCTGCAAGGAGTGGTTGTTGCTTCAGGAAAGGCTAGACGTCATTGGAAATGACTCTCTCTATGCATGGTGGATCCGGTTGAAGACCACATTGGAGCAGAGGGTCACTCGTTTGGATCGCGATTGACCAACTTTCAGCAGAATTTGTTATGATAATGTTATGTTACGTTTGTATGCAGAGCCCATGATGTTGAAGGTTTCACGGTCAAACTGTCAGTGCATGTCAAATACCTTTGTACTTGATATATCTACATTAGCAATCAGGAGGCCTCGACGTATGTGTGCAATAGCTGTATATGTTGTTCCTTATCCACCATGATAGCAGTGCAGTCGATGAAACCAAGATTTGTAATGCACGAAGGACGACACTAAACTACAAAGCTTTCGTAACAAATCTTATGAACGTGATCCCCGCACTTCCATCTAGAGCTGTCATTTCTTGATGATGTCGGGCTTGATGCGGAAGACCAACCTATCTTGCATATGAGACGATACCTCTAGTGGGACTCCTGATCGAAACATCGACGACACACATTCTGATCGATGACACTTCATTCCGTATACCTGCACCCATATTACAAGTCAGATATAGCATCGTCATGATCAGCCGCACAATTACTTTCAATGATGGGTCGACAATTCTGTCTTTTTCCTTCAGTAGCATACACAGGCTCCCAATCATACCTGTAAAAATGACAAGCTCGTGCGAACAGCAGCTTTCGCAATTGACATATGCCAGGCCGTCCAGAAGTGCTTGCACAGTGACCTTCAAGTGAGATCTATTAGATAAGGTGCAACATTGTGAGCATGTCACAGAGATACCCATCACGGAGCTGTCCATCATGTGCAATGTTGGATTCTTGCATCATTTCCGCGATCACAATGTCCTTGAACGGTTCTGTGTGTGCAATCTTTCGAACGTACTTAAATGAATCCAGGATAATCTCGAGGTCAGCTTCTTGCTCGTAATAGTAACGGGGATCGACTCGGATGGTCGGATTCATCTTTGGATCAGCCGAGTTAATGTGCTGTTGTGTCGTATGAGGGAGGAACAAAAGCAGCAAGACATACGATTGTTCCACAAGAGATTGGATGGCTGACAACAGGAAACAGTGAAAGGCGAGTTTGTGAAAAGCTAAACATGTGTGGTTCAGCCTCGTTACCCCGATCAGCATATGCAGATAGCTTACTATCTGGGACTAGCGAGAATAAAAATATCAGATACTCCACAGCGGCACATAGGCATCCTTCATGAGCTCCAGCTGCATCTCATACTGCACCCTGAGTCCAGAAGGATATTGATCGACTTCCTTTGCCGCTATCTGTGGGGTCGCGCAGTAGTGTTTTGATAAGCATCTATCAGACGCGAACGTAGCAGCAGCGCAAGCATCCTCTTAATTGCAGAGAAGCGCTCGGAATAATCTGAGCAGAGATAATTTCTTGCGATGACATGTCATGATTTGGGATTTAAAATCAGAAGGTGCCGTGAAGCAAATGGTGGCAGACAGATGGCCATAGCATCAACTCTGTCAGCGACGATCCAACAGGCAACAATGGATGAAGAACCTTGAGATGCTTCGAGAACTCTGCAATGGATAGTATGAGTGGCAGACCGTTGGCCTTGATAACCTGCAGGCTGCGACTTCTGAACGAAGTTACCAGATTTGACACGATGTGTATCGTAACGTGTATATAAGTGAGACACGGCGAAGAACGTTATGAATGAACTTGAGCAGTGCCACCTTGACTTCGGTGAGTGTGACATTGGGTGACATCTCGAGCAGAAGCACGATGATCGAGAGCACCTTGACCATGAGCTGGATGTCTAATGTCGTGGCGTAGGAAAGATCGGCGGGCACACTGACTTGGTGTTTGTTGCTGGTAAATAGGGCATCAATTGACGCTCATGGTACAGGACGACGTATCTCTTCAAGAGGTCATCCAAACATGCCAAAATTTGGCCCTACCCCAATCAACCAGTGACCACTCTTCAGCAGACCAGTGATCAGTGACCGCACGCACCAGTTCACCCAATGATCTTCGATTATCACTTCCCTTGCAACACAGATCACATCCTGCACGGTGCCATCTGTCCTGTTTGCACGTCATGCATTCTCTCCACTTTCTCGTCTTCATGACAACTGCCTGGCACATTCACAAATTGCCGATGAAAAAGCTCCATGTCTGTCTCATGGTTGCTGAGTCATTGCACTGCATCGTTGTAGACCACATCAAACTGCCTCGTGTTCAATAGCGTAGAGAACACGCAGAACCCCTCAGAAATGACCCGCGGATGTCCTTACTCAGAGAATTCAATAAACTCAGCAAGATACAACCGATGACAGTGAGAGAAGAAGGGTGCAATGAACGGCATGCAGATAGAAGGCAATGCAGATGCACTTGCCTTGCTCACCACATTGACACGTTGCGACGTCGGAAAAACGGCCTGGAACGATGATCAGCAGCACATTCAGCAAGCCATTCATCTGACCTTCTGCAGCGTGCCAACGTTGTCAGTTTGCTCAGATCATGTGAAATTTGAAAGACAGGAGTATTATTATTATGCACTCTTCATCAAGTCTTGCATCTTCGGTATTGTGATCCGCCATTTCTTCATATTCAACTTCAACGTCACCAGCATAGTTCTGCGATGAATCAGAAGTTGTACATGAAACGATGTGATCTCAAAGAGCACCGCGTAACAACCACTCATACACGCACAATGCATGCAACATTTCTGCTGTTTCTTATCCTCACGTTCTACGACTCGATATTTCTGTAATGTTGTATGATTGAGTATCGATCCACACTAGTGGCGCGGGACTGCTGCCACAAGCTGCTTTGTCGTGTTCTAGGCTTCAATTCTCATTGGGAGGCTTCAGTAAACTGCTTGGAGCGGATAGTTGGAAAGAATCGTACGAGTGCTGACATGCGCGCCTGCAGGGAGCAGACGAGACAGCATCAGTGAATGGTCAACTAGTAGCTGTGGCTTGAGGTCAGAGCTCACCCTTTAATCCTGGGGTCCTCTGCATTTGAAGATGCATTTGAAGAGGTATAATCCAACATGACAATCAGAGATTGTGGGCTTTCGCAGACAGATGACACTTGCCTCCGCACTGTGTCTTGCACCTGTCACATCAGCGATGTTGTTGAAGCACCATATCCAGCGTACCGATACCGCAACCACTCACAATCGGATGGTTGATAGCACTGTCTTCCATTCGACAAAGAGATCGGCACAACATGCAAGCTTCTACGAGGAATTTAATGTGGAAACCCACCACTTGTAGCGAGGGAGAGAACGCGAAGGGCCATAAGAATCTCACGCTCAGGCTCGGTACTGCTTTGTGCCCTGGAGATTCACCTTGACCAAAGAACAGGCACAGCTAAATGCTGCCGAAGATCGACTTGATCGCAGAAATGCTGTGGTTGCAATGGTTCATGAGGTCGTGGACAAGATTCTAGCATAAGAACCCAGGTAGAGGGGTAGTATTCAGCTTGTTTTCTGATATAAGCATGTTGTGGGGCGTATATACCTTATACCTTCCCGATCATGCATTTCATGCAGCATGTTACCATAGTGGCGTCATCGATTCCATATCTTGTCTAGATGTTTTGAAGTGTGGCATGTCCATGTAATGCGTGTATAGGAAGCACTTGCTGCAAGTGCAGTAGCAACAGGGCAACGGCTCTGAGTTATTCGAGGGCATCTCCCTGCAAACTGAAGGACAGGTCACGAATAAGAAGTACTACTGTACCATATAGCCATGTGCCCCAAGCCTCGTGCAATTAATGTAAAAAGTGCACAGCCATGGCTGACTAAAAGGCAGCGCGCAACAGTGTTGTCGTTGACCCCGGTTATCGGGTGATAACCGGGCAATAACCAGGGGTAAGGCACTTTGATCTTGACCTAGAGAAAGGGTCAAGCGTGATATGCGCATGACCCCGTGGTGGCGCGTGAACATTCATATTAGTGTACAAGTTCAACCAAATGTCAGTTCATTGCGAGAATGCTTCGTGCTCCATCACTTCAAGCCATTATTGCTAATTATGGTAAATAATGGATCATGTGCAGGTCATGCTTGACCTCTTGACCCCATCTTAACCCGGTCATTGACGGGGGGGTCAATCAGTTGACCCCAGTCAAGTCTAAGGGGTCAAGCCTTGATGTCATGATTTTTCCCATCCATTCCCACACCACACTTTGTGGGTGCTCCGACCCTGTTCCGTCGTCGCCAATCCATCGGATACCCTTACCATATATGGACATTCCGCCACTCTCGCGTCTCAAAGTGCGGACTCCCCTTCTTTTGTACCTATCCCCAGGGACGTCCAGTAGCCTAGTTACCAGTCTGTAGCATGTCTGTACAGGCCTATTTCTGTATTTCTAGGGTATCTAGGGACCTACATCCTGGTACCAGGGGGGCAAGCCCCTCGTATATATATACTGGCTCAAGCTGAGGCTTCCACCTCACTTTTGAGTTAGATCTTTACCCCTTCTACTTGAGCCAAAGGACCCTGGCAGGTCAGGTGAGAGTGAGAGTGCACGGGTCCTCTAGATCCTTAACATAACTCGAAACTGCTCCTCTTGGGCTGTGAGCACCGGTCGTCACCTCAGTCCATTCTCTTTGGTGATCATTATATCACTTTTCACATCACTGTGGCCAGGCAGGCCATACACGTCTCCACACTTGTTGGCCCTTAGGACGGCCCCCCTCTTTCTACTTCCCTACTGTCTGCATTACAGCAGCTAGGCACTCGGTGACTCTCCACGGCATGGACTCGCCAACGACCCCTCGACGTTCAGGCATATGACAGGCAGTCACCGACATTGACACGACCACCCCATTGGGACAGGCAGTCTTGGCGGGGCCCCAGGGAGTAGGCCCTCCCCCACGATAGGCATTATGCTGTGCGAAACCAAAAGCCACCTCATGGGTCCACCGCCCAGGTGTGAGCCGAAAGTCCTTGGGGGCACCGTCCTCCCTGCATTAGGGCAAAAACAACCGAAGAGATGACCAGAGCCCTTAGGCGGTGAGGTCCACTGGGGCGCCACCCCTTGAAGAAACAGGCGCATGACAAGTCGAGATACCATGGGCCCTAAGAAAGCTCCCCACAAAAGTCGACGATATACTACTGTCGCAAACCTTGCCATGACCCCAGGCATAAGGGGACTCCATGGAACTGGGCAGTTAAAACCCATCGGGGCACAGAGGGCTTCAGCCTTGAGACAGTGCAACGAGCTGAGGCGGAGGGACGCAGTGCTCCTTAAAAGGGTACCGCTATCCTTGTAGGCTTGCCACACGGAAACAGGCAGGGTGGACTCCCTGACCCCGTGGATCGGCGCACATGAGAAGTGTGGGGCTGCTAGTCCATATAAAATATTCTTGGCCTTAGCTGCCATGCATTTGGATATAAGGGTCTGCGGGACGAGTAAGTCGTCTAATGGTGGTAGGGCACGGTTCGCTTATGACGATGTGTTTGAATCAACCATAACAAGTGAGTAGCCTTCGCGTGTAACAGGCTAGTGGATAACAAGGGAGAATCTTCCGCATATTTAGTATGGGCTCCACTATTGGAACGGGCCTCCAGTACAAAGCTGTAGGCAGCACCTCTTCTGGAACACCATCGGCATATCCTGCATAACCTCGGGTGTTGAGGGACTAAACACACCTGCTCAGTGCTAAAGTGGTGCCAGGTGCAGGCTTCATCCCCCCTGTGTACCTGACTTGTTAGGGGATTAGTTACTCGTAGCCACATAGTAAATAGGCACTTAGTGGCGGAACGAACTGTCAGAACACTCGGTTGGAATGACCAGTGAACCAGGATACTAGAAGACCCTCAGGAGTTGTTGGACACTGGCAGCAAAATAATCAAAGGCTGTTAAGACCCTCCTGCAGCTGCGGACTGCTCTAGGTTGGCCTCTGTAGTTACAAGTAGTTAGCACTACTAGTCAGGCTGAAGAAGACTTCACCTGGTCAGGCACGGGCTCGTATAAAAGAGCATCCACCTATCGATGCGGAATGCACGAACTCCGGAAAACCCCTTCGACTATCCTAGCAACTCGAAGGTTCAAGAAAGGGACCATCGCCCTGGCGGCAAGCCAAAGGTATATCATCTGCAGCCTTTGACCAAAGGGCGGCTCAGATGACATCACTCTGTAACCTTCAGAACCAAGAAAATTGGCGAGGGAGTGGATCAAGAGGATTGAGGGTCAGGACTGATCTGCAAGTGGGAAACTGCTCTACAAATGGCTGAAGAAGTACCGAGCCAATGACACATGCCCAAAGGAGTACCAGGCAACGACAGCATGACTATCGTAAAGCCGTTTAATATGTAGTACTATTAAATGATGGGGTCTGTCACGGCACACCAATGACAAAGATAGACAACCTAAACAAGAGTCCCCTTGAGGATCTCTGGGTCAAAGCCAACAGCGACGAGCTGTGGCAGTACAACGTGCCCACTGACGAGGCTGAAGTTGCTGGTCGCAGAGTAGAACTTACTGGCAAGGCAGGTGGCGCTATCACAAATGAGAGGATGCAAATAGATGTATAGCACACTGAGAGCGTCTGGTAAGACCCCTCTGTGATGGTAGTGGTGGACGAAGGAGAATAAGACTGAGGTCTTCTCCTCGTCTTGCTGGTACTTATATACATGATTGTCTAGCTACTGTACAGTACTACATAAGCAAGTCACACGCTATTCTACTGGATGATGCTACAATTGTACGACTTGTCCCAATTATCCTGATTGGTTGCCTAATAATATCCCACGGAGATGGAGCTCCTCTTGAGCACGCACTATGGTGTCATGGCAATTGCACCTTATGATGCAATGCCGAGGAGCTCAGTGTCACGTGACTATGCCAGAAGAGATCCGAGGTCATGTGACTAAATGATCGGTTATCTTATCTCCCATTAGGTCACGTGACTTGTTCGACTTGAAATGACGAAAAATAATTCATTCCAACATGTATGTTCCTTGTCAGGTAAAACCATGACATCACCCCCTTCTCAAGGTTCATCATCCTGATGAGCTAAAGCCTTGCACACCTCGTTGTATCCTATAAACCACTGAACTGTCATCCTCAGAGATGATTCCTGGAGCATATCGTTCGCATATGAGTTGTGCGACATGATCGCCTGTTTTGACTGCAAAAGGTTCAGTCATGGTGTTGACCAGTAGAACCTTTATTTCTCCTGTGTAATCTGGATCGATTACCCCTGCCATGACATCAATTCCTTTGAGAGCTAACCCACTGCGGGGTGCTACTCAGATATAGGTCCATTTTGGAGGGTCTACTGCTAGCCCGGTGCCTACAAGCATTCTGGATTGTGGAGGAGTTTGTAAATCCTGTGTAGATTTAACATCCCAGCCAGCAGCACCAGAAGATCCTTTATAGGGTGCTCGTGCATCGGGGTGTGTGCGATAGAAGATCATGAATTCATCAGGGTGGTCGGTCATGGCGATTTTGTGTCCTTTGCGCATTTGCGGCTTTGCTCGTGGAGCATCTGGGTGTGTCTTGTGGAATTCCTCCACCTTGTCTTTGACATTGGTAAGGTTTTCCAAAGGTTCCCAAGTATTGTCGCTGTGGTCGTAGTCCAACCATTTTATAAGATACTGGGTTTTGTTGTACCTGACTCTAGAGTCTAGGATCGTTTCCACATCCCATTCCTCTTCTCCATCTATGATGATTGGTGGATTGGGAGGGGGTTTGCATCCCGGAATAGAGTCTTGGTGGAACATAATCAGTTTGGAAGCATGAAACACGGGATGTATCTTCATGTCCGCTGGTAGTTGCAGTTTGAATGATACGGCTCTGACCTTTTCGAGGATTTTGAATGGTCCATAGTTTTGAGTCGCCAGCTTTTGGCTTTTGACTTTAACGTGGAGATCTTTTCTTCGAATGAGCACTTCGTCTCCTACTTTGAAAGGGATGTTTTGCTTCTTGAGATCGAAATACCATTTCATTTTTTTTGCTGCTAACGACAAAGCGGCACGAGCTTGTTCCTGTGCTTGATCACGGTTATGGAACAAGTGTTCCAGAAATGGATGCTGTACTCCTTTCAATATGTCTGGTACCATTCGGGGGTGTCGACCATGCTCGATGAAAAATGGAGATAAACCTGTTGATTCTGAAGCTTGATTGTTGTACGCAAATTCTGCTGTGGGCAATAGCATGGTCCAGTCAGTTTGTCGGTAATTGCAGTACATGCATAAGTATTGTTCCAGAATTTGGTTAACTCGTTCGGTCTGTCCATCCGTTTCAGGGTGATATGCTGTTGACATTGTCGATCTGACGTGAAGTTTCTGGCAGAATTCCTGAAATAGTTTGGCTGAGAATTGGGTTCCTCGATCAGATATAATCTGCCTAGGTATTCTGTGAAGTTTGAAGACTTCATTGTAGAAAATCGACGCGACTTGAGACGCTGTCACAGTGTCATCCACCGAATAGAAGTGAGCATGTTTGGTGAATCTGTCGACGATGACTAAGATAGCCATCTTCTTTTCTCCCTTCTGGTCTGGGCTCGGGGGTAGCTGAGTGATTAAATCACATGTGATTACCTCCCATGGCCCTCCTGGTATTGGATTAGGTTGCAATAGTCCATAAGGCTTCTGTTTCGTTGCCTTGTTTTGCTGACAGGTGATGCAGCCTTGGACGTACTTCTTAACATCAATGGTAAGCCCTGGCCACCAATAGTTCCTGCTGATCAATTCTTGCATTTTCCATCATCCGGGGTGTTCAGCCGTTGAAATGTCATGATGTAATTTGATCAGCTCATACCGTAGCTTAGAGTTCTTTGGAACATAAACCTTTCCTCTTCTGAGCAGCAATCCATGCTCAAAGTTGCACTCTTGGAGGTCTTTTCCAAACTCTCGCTTGCCAGCTTTTAGTAGATGCTGGTAACCTTTGGTTATTTCATCATCTTGTAGTGCTGACTTCACTCTTTCTAGAAGTTGAGCATCATCAACTTCGGAGGAATGAGTGGCTGAGATTGCATGGATGGTGAAGTATTCGGGTCGAAGTAAAGTCTGACCGGAATTGTCATTGTTCACCCCCTTCTCATGATCTGGCCTCCTGGACAGAGGGTCAGCATGCATCATTGTCTTGCTGGGACGGTGACAGAGAATAAAATTGAATCAAGTAAGGTAAAGTGACCATCGAGCTTGTCATCTGGTCAATGTGTGAGCTTGTCGGAAATAGGTAAGATTTAGATGATCCGACCATATCTCAACTGGGTGAGGGTGTCCTTCAAAGTATTGCCTATATTCTTCTAATGCCTGAATGATAGCTAGCATTTCCTTGTCATAGATCTCATAGTTTCACTCATGTTCATTGAGTGATTTAGAGTAATAGGCGACAGGATGCCAGAGTTCATCTTCTCCCAACTGTTCAAGGACCACGCCTGTGGCAAAGTCCGAGGCATCCATTTCTAGTCTAAAGGGACAGACTGCGTTGGGGAGTGCTAAAATCGGGGCGGAAGTGAAAGCAGTTTTGAGGGCCTCGAATGCCTTTTGTTGAGGATCTTCCCATTTCCATGTTGCGTCCTTACGGATTAATAGAGTCAAGGGTCGGGTCATCGATCCGAAATCCTTGATGAATCGTTGGTAGAAATTTGCCAGACCAGAGAATGCTTGCACTTGCTTTACCTTGGTGGGCACTGGCCACTTGAGAACACCGTCGACCTTCTCTGAGTCCATCTGTATCAACCCTTTTGAGATTATGAGTCCGAGAAACTTGACAAAAGTGGTTGCAAAGTGACACTTTTCTGGTTTCACGAATAGGTCATTGTCTCTGAGTCGCTGCAGGATGTCTTTGGTCAGACGATTGTGTTCTTCTTGGTTATCCATAAAGATTATGATATCATCTATGTAGACTGCCACCTTTCCAGTGCGAATGAGATCACCTAAGACATCATTCATCATGGCCTGGAAAGTGCTAGGGGCATTACAGAATCCGAAGTACATCACAGTGGGTTCAAATAATCCTCTATGGGTAATGAATGCTGCTTTTTCCTCATCTCCCTGGTGAAGGCATACATTGTTGTACCCCCATCTCAGGTCTAGTGTAGTGAATATTCTAGCCCTTGAGAGTCCATCAATAAGATCGTTGATTCGGGGGAGTGGAAATTTGTTCTTCTTAGTGACACTGTTTAATGCCCTGTAGTCTTGGACTAGTCTAAGAGAGCCATCCTTTTTCTTGATGAAAAATACCGGAGCGGTGTATGAGGATTTGGATGGTTGAATGTAGCCTTTAGCTAGCTCTCCATCAATCCATTCATTGAGCGAATTCTTCTCTCGTAAAGACATAGGGTATACTTTTGCCGGTCTCGGGGTTGCTGCGTCTGGGACAAGATCTATTGCATGATCATAGGGCTTACGCATCAGCATCCTTTCCAAGCTCTTCTTTGAGAACACATCTCTGAATTGATGAAATTCGGAGAGACGAAGTTGGACCAATATTCTTTGTCCTGTGTCTCTTCTGCCGGCTGTTCTATCAAATGCTCCTTTACCTTCTTGCTTATGCCAAGGATGTCGTGCACCATGTTACAAAGATCTTGGTCTTGCAAGTGTATCCAGTTAATGAAGTTATCTTCCTGATCCCACCTGTCATCCTTGTGTACGTCAGGGAGAATTGCTTCATTCTCAAGTCGAGGTTGCGATAGGAGGTTGACTTCTTCTTCGCTTACTCTGACTTGTTGCTTCACAGTGTGTCTGCATCTTGAGAACGTGACCTCTCTATGTTCCCAGTCAACTTGGGGGTTATGTTCTTCTAGAAATCTCATGCCAAGGATCATTGACATGCATCCGAGATTAGTGATGTGCAAACTCTCAGTTGATCAGTGCCCCCCAATTAAGATGCTTGTGATTACACGATGAGTAATCGTGCTGCCTTTATTAGGACTGGCATCTGCGTTGAAGATTCTGATTTCACATTTCAGTGATGTCATCGTGAACCCGTGTTTCTGAGCAAACACTTTGTCGATATAGTAAGAGAATGCTCCAGAATCTAATAGTGCTGTTGTCTGGATTTCCCATGATACGAATCTTATCGGCAATTCGATCGAATGTTTAGAAAAACCCACGGATGCGATATATAGATGGTCGCTAGGTACATTCATTCTCACGGTACTAATACAATTGTCCTGAAGTGTAGTACCAGACTTGTCTACACTTCGTACTGAAAATCCTCTGAGAATTCATCCATCTCGATGATTCTCACATTGGTGTCCTTGACCGTAGATGCCGATGCCATTGATGCCATGTCTGTGCCTTTGACCTTGCCCTTGCCTTTGCTGGATGGTGGAGTAGTTGAGGTGGTACTCATCCCACGAAGTGCAGCAATTGCTTGTTCTAATGCTGCAATTTGAGATGATGATGCCACGCTACTTTCTTCTTCCACTTGTCACATATTCGTCGCTTTACCCTTTCCCTTTTCTTGCTTTGGGGCGGTTCGTGTCTGAAACTGCTTGCCCTTGTATTCTGGCTTGGGGGAGGAACATCGCTTTACTCATTCATAGGCATGCTTTCCGCAAAATAAACATAGTTTATTCACCAGCCATCTGTCTTGTTCCGAGGAAAGCTCGTGAGCGATGCGTGTGCTGGTGTCCATGGCATTAGGGTCCTTTGGGGCAGTCGCCTTGCTTCCGGTTGTTTGTCCAGTGGGCTTGCTGCCTGAGAGCTGTTGGAGGTGTTTGATCTCGATTTCTAGACAGAATTCAAGATAACCCATCCAATCTGTGGAGATCTTGCCCGGGTCTAGCGTTTCTGTCACTGACATTACCGTTTGAATGTGTGACGACCGTTGTTCCCTGATTTTGACGATCAGGTCTTGGTCAGAGTATCCTGATTCAGGTGCATAGGCCCTGAAGTTTTCTGCGAAGGCAATCATTGTCTTGTGATGGATGGCACCGTGCGCATCCAGTTGTGCTTGGGCGGTGCGCTTGGGATCAAGCATCTTGTAAGCCATCTCCAGTTTCCGTGTATATTCTGTCCATGTGCCGACGGGCTGTCTGGAGGAGAGCTTGATTGCGTACTCTTTCATATATAGAGCAGCTCCTCCTTCCAGGTGCACGTTGACCTGCCGAATTTTGTCCTTGTCATCGGTGAAGTTGTTATAGTCCAACCAAATTTGGAGATTCATGAACCATGTTTCAAGTTCTCTGACGATTTCCTCCCTGAATACTTCGGGGGATCTGGAAGCTTAATTCTGCGAGGCGATTGGGTGGATTGGCCAGCTGGTTGTTGGATAACTTGTGAAGGCGCATTAATGATGGCATTGTTGAGTTGAGACTCCAAGCCAACAATGTACGTGGTGGTCTTCTCCTGAGCCTTCTTCAGGGTGACCATGCTTGAGTAAAGGGCATCCGTCTGACCCTTTACTTCATCCTTGTAATCTTCGAAGTCCTTGCAGATTGCTTGGGCTTCAGCTGCCAGAGTGGTGTTGCTTCAAGTGAGCCTTTCAGCATCGGCGGAGAGGGTGCCGATTTGCGCTCTTGCAGTTTTTAGCTGGTCTCGCATTTCTACTGCCATTATTTCGATGTGGATGTGAGCCAGTATCTCGTTCTCTAGACTTGCAGCTACTCGTTCATGTCTTTCATTCATTTTCTGATGTAGAGCCTCGTAGGAGCCTACTACATCCCTCATAATGAACGAGCGGACCACATTCAGCACCCAGTCCTTGATGTCAGTTGGGACTGTGGGTGGTGCAGCTGCATTTGCTGCTTCCTCAATTGTAGGATAAGGTACACCATTTCATTCCCACACCGAGGGAGTGGTGAATTCTGGTAATACTGAAGGCGAGGGGTTTCTGACTACTCCCGACGCCTTTGGTGTGCTGCTTGTGGGTTGTTCTGGACCAGGGGCAGCAGGTTCTGGTTCCAGTTCTGATGATTGGGAAGTGGCCTGACTTCTCCAGGGATCTGTGGGCTCACTTCTTGTTGTTCCTCCTGGGAACATAACGCTACTGAGGTTGTACTGAGACATGGAAATCGACGTGGAGGAGAGGGGAAACAAGTTTGATAACAGGGTTAGAAGGGGTCCGTGTTATTTGCAATAAGGTCCTCTTCTGTCAACTCCTGATAGAGTTGTTATTCTCGTGCCTCCAAGAGTGCTTGCTCAATGAGTCGATTCCTTCGCTCTAGTGCTGCAGACCTCGGATGTGCTTGTAAGGGGAAGTCTTCGTTCCACACTTGGTAAAACCTTTCTTCGTCTTCTTGGTAGAGTCTCACGTAGAACTCCCAGATAAGTCCTTCACAATAGTCTCTGAGCGGGTTGTGTATATCGTAGCCCGTGTCAATGAGATGAAAGTATGTGAATCGAATGTATGCTCATTCGACGTTGATTGAGTTGTAATGGAGGACGATTGCTGATGATGCAAGTAGTGGTTGATAAATGAGGTACACAGTGAATGCCACTTGGTATTCACTGTCTTCCAGGTAGTGATTTACCGTGTAGTTTTGATAAATGAAGTTGAAACTATATCGCGGCATATACAGGTGATACAAAAGAATATAACTGACTTAGTAGGGCCAGTAGCACGACTCCTTCTCAAACTTTACTAAGTCCTTTCCTACTCGTGCCTGCTCCTTGTTGATCCCTTTGAACGAGATCTTTCCTAATTCTACGCAAAGCTTGATTGCAATGCGTCTATCGACGAAAGTGAAATCATGCCCTTTTCCAATGCACGAGTTAATTGCTGCTAGGTGTCGAAGAATTTGGTCTCGACACTTCAACTGCTCCTCAGTGAACTTGGCAGCAATATGCGGCTGCTGTAGGACCTTGTATCGCTGAATCGTCGCATATACAGTGGGATCAATGTTCTCAGGGAGCGTCCCTTTGGGGTTCTCGTGGATACCATGAGGGTGATAGCTCTTGGAGAGTGCGAAGTTTATGACGTCGATGGCAGGGAAGGTAGTGTAGGGATGAGGAGGTAGGAGTGGGGTGGACGGGTTAGGAGTCTCTTTAGAAATGCCTTCAATCCAAAGGCTAACCTTGCACTCTTGCTGATGATGCTCGGCTGTGCGACCTATAGGACCAGCTTCTGGCTGCTGTGCTTGAACTAGATTGCCTTGAGTAAAGCGACGGACTCTAGGCTGTCTTTGATAAGGGTGGTAGTGTCCGTTGGGTGAAATGGTACCGTTGATAGTTCGAGGTGCAGTGCTGTTCCTTTTGGAGGAAGGAAGTGGCTTGAGCAGTAGAGACGTGGGGAAAGTGTATGAGGGAAGTGATGTGGAAATAGCCCTGCCCTGGGCGGATGTATCTCTGGGCGAAAATGTGCAGCAACCAGTGTTAGACACTTGGTTGGGGCATAAAAGGTCAGTCTTATTCTAATGTCACGGCACGCCGATGATAAAGATAGACAACCCAAACAAGAGTCCCCTTGAGGGTCTCGGGGTAAAAGCCAACAGCGATGAGCTGTGGCAGTACAACGTGCCCACTGACAAGGCTGAAGTTGCTGGTCGCAGAGTAGGACTTACTGGTGAGGCAGGTGGTGCTATCACAAATGAGAGAATGCAAATGGATGTATAGCACACTGAGAGTGTCTGGTAAGACCCCTCTGTGATGGTAGTGGTGGACGAAGGAGAATAAGACTGAGGTCTTCTCCTCGTCTTGCTGGTCCTTATATACATGATTGTCTAGCTACTGTACAGTACTACATAAGTGAGTCACACGCTATTCTACTGGACGGTGCTACAATCATACGACTTGTCCCAATTATCCTGATTGGTTGCCTAATAATATTCCGCAGAGACGGAGCTCCTCTTGAGCATGCAATATGGTGTCATGGCAATTGCACCTTATGATGCAATGCTGAGGAGCTCAGTGTCACATGACTATGCCAGGAGAGATCTGAGGTCATGTGACTAAATGATCGGTTATCTTATCTCCCATTAGGTCACGTGACTTGTTCGACTTGAAATGACGAAAAATAATTCATTCCAGCATGTATGTTCCTTGTCAGGTAAAACCATGACAGGGTCTTTACGATGAAGCTGTGGATGCAGCCGAGTAGAGCTTGGCAGGGGTCCGGGAGGGTCCTTGTACTTAATTCCATCTATACCTTTTTATTCTTATCCTGCCCATCGGATCTCGATCAGATAAACAGGATCATTCGAAAGCCTGGCTGCTTTGCGCCATTATAGGGAACAACTTCCACCTTTGAAGCCTTGGCTGCTTTGCGCCATTATAAGGAACAACTTTGAAGCTATTAGTTATTTATTGTCTGCAAGGCAAGCGGCAACAGTTTTATTTGGCCAATGACGTCCATCAAAGGTCTATTTAGTTTAAAATAGACTTCTCTGATCGGAGACCCCCTGATCGATCAAATTGAAAGTGCCAAGGCCGTTTCTTTGAATACCATTATTCTCAGCCATGCAAACATAGGCAATGTTCCGGGGCACAAGAAAAGAGAATACCATTGAACAAAGGCACGGTGCTGACAAGGCGATCACTTTCTATTACGAACAACTCTCACTAGCATTAGGGCACCGAGAGCACGGCTATCTATTATGATACCTAAATATAGTAACCTCAACCGAGGACTCGGGGGAAAACAATAATTGTATACCGAAGATACTCACTACATGCGACCTTCAACCTAGTAACCTCCAGGTCAAGATACCTCGAGGGCACTTACCCAGAACCTCAAAAAGACTTAGGACACATGTGGCGAGGACGCTCACACCCTAGGACGGGGGTACTAGGGATAACAACCCCAGGCATGGTAGCAACCCATAGAATAATAGGGATTCCCCCTATACCGAGATTATACCAGGGAATCACCTTATATAGAAATTTCATGGCAACCTACGCTCTTGCCCACGACACATATCCAGCAGCACAAGTCCCTGCTTATACCCATCATGGTATCATTATAAGGCTCAGACCGAAGAACGCCGAGCACATGCTTTGCTTCAAAGAAGCATTGTAACTGCGAGAGACAATAGATCAATGGATCATCTGAAGCTGAATCTCAACTACGTCACAGTCATTATATGACGATACCATTTTCACACACTCGATCGGCCAAGGTACCGATCAGAGAAGAATATCCGAATTGGATAAATCCAAACTGAGACAGTGGTTACCGAAAATACCTAGTCAGCTATGGCACTTGATTCCCTAGCTGCAGTGTGCCATTATAGGGATCAAGAAATCACATAATGCATATACCTTGGGATACTCAGATACCCAGTCAGTATACGTCACAATATCCTGGCTGCTTGAAGTGCCATTGGAGGATATTAAGACATGAGCAAATAATAACATACCTTGAGATACCAATACTCTAGGTCTCGACATCCTGGCTGCTGTGCACCATTATAGGAGTCGAATTCATCATAATCACATACCTCGTGATATCCGTGGGATATCTCCATCTTAGAACTTGCTGGACCAGGATACCCGGTGATCCTTCACTATACCCTTGAAGCGAAGCTCAAGGGGAAAAGCAAGTAGAAGTCAAGGATGACTTCACCTAGGAAGGGGGTAAACAAACCCACAATCATAGAATAATCGAATTTTCTACAAATACCAAGACATACCCGGAAATTCGCATTCATGATGCCCACGCAATGCACTAGCACCCAATTCATTGGCAGCATTTCAACGACAATTACGCCATAGTCTATCAGTCCCAAGTAGTGACTACACTCATTCAAGTGGCTTAGGGGTTAAGCCATGATGTTCAAGCCCCCCGAGATCACCTGACACTATCCCTCAGGTCCCGCTCGACCCCCAATGAGCACAGGTTTGAATCTCAGTGTGAGCAAACAATATCATGACTTGATTTTTGACTCAGCAGCCAGAATGAAGAAGCACGAGGTCCACAAGGACTGAAGACAGAAGATCACGAACGAAGCTGAATCCAGAAGCACGAAGTTTAGGTGCACCTGGACCGAAGGACACGAATGACGTTGATCCGATCAATGATGCATCACAACTGAAAACCTGGAAAACTGAGTGCGGCCCAAATAGGTGAGCCCCAGAGTGGGCCGACCTCAGAAGCGTCTCAGTGTACTTTTTGGGTTTCATGACTTTTATGTCCCATGCCCAGTCTGTGCGATGCCACTAGGGCGTCGAAATCAGAGGAGGCGAATGACCATATACCCAATATGGTAAACCTTTCCCACACTCAGGTCACCTGGCTGCTTGGAGTGCCATTATAGGAACCATGAGATAATATCTAATACGGACAAGCTGGTGGTAAGATACGCTGGCGCGTATACCCAATAGATTAGCACCACTACAGTAGGTACTATACCCAGAAAGGGAAGAGGCTCCATGGGCAGCTAACGAGTCATGATGTGCATCCATCACTAGGCATAAAGAAGTACCTTGCTGAGAAGATGCTCTGTGCACAACTCGTTGGCCGAGACACATACCCCTCACCCTGCCACATAGAATGTCACAGTATAATTGCATTAACCACAATGCTACAAGGGAAACGGAGTCCCAATCAGGGTGACGGAAACCTAATCAAGCATAATCAATACCCACTTCAGACGCACTCATTCTTTACTAGTGAAAAGAATACCCATGACATACACTCAGCCATTACGGGCTAGAAGTTAATACGGACATCACGGACTTAAAAAGCTGTTACATCAAAGTCCATTACAGGCAAACTTAATCACCGATACCCGGATGCGAAGGGAGTTGGGAAGATCATGATCAGATTCCCATGAAGACCTTCACGGATCAAGGGGCCCAAGGACTATCATTTCATTATACCCCGCAATGTGAAGCCTCCACAAGGTTGATCAGCAAGTGACGGGGATGATCCCCCAGATGCCAATAAAGGCCTAATATACCCGGAGGGCTCAGCATTAGCAAAACTCATGAATGATAGAACCCTGCAAAAGGGCCTCGTGAGGACACTTCAGCTTAGGGAGGGGGCTATGTCATGATTTTTCCCATCCATTCCCACACCACACTTTGTGGGCGCTCCGACCCTGTTCTGTCGTCGCCAATCCATCAGATACCCTTACCATATACGGACATCCTGCCACTCTCACATCTCAAAGTGCGGACTCCCCTTCTTTTGTACCTATCCCAGGGACATCCAGTAGCCTAGTTACCGGTTTGTAGCACATCTGTACAGGCCTATTTCTGTATTTCTAGGGTATCTAGGATCTACATCCTGGTACCAGGGGGCAAGCCCCTCATATATATATACTGGCTCGAGCTGAGGCTTCCACCTCAGTTTCGAGTTAGATCTTTACCCCTTCTACTTGAGCCAAAGGACCCTGGCAGGTCAGGTGAGAGTGAGAGTGCACGGGTCCTCTAGATCCTTAACACTTGACCCCTACATCACTGACATGCAATGTATGTGATTTTAGCGTTGCCACTGGCACTATCACCCTATCACCATCATAATGACTGTCCTTCCCTGCCAGCTCACAGAATTGGACGCAAAGCTCCTCGGCAAGCAACCATTCATCATGGATGTCATATTGAATGCAAAGCCTCCCATGTCGGAATATAGCGAGCATATTATCATGCGTGCAATTGAGCTTAGCAAGGTGGTCCTTTCAAAGCAGCAGTTCGGGCTGAACGGCGTGGATGGGAGGACGTGCCGGGCGATGAGCTAAATTTCCCACCGGCGGACCCTTACCAGATCTCAGCGGTCCACTTCGAGTTGAGGCGCTGAGATGGCCAGAGATGAACTGGCCTGATCTGGCCAAGTACTGAACTGGCAAGATCACTCATGACTTTTTGCGCTCCCGTGCCCCGCATTCCACTAACGCACCATGGCACCTACGGAAAAGATGGCAACATCTGGAAAGACAAAGTCATATTCCCAACCGATCTTGAAAAGGGTTAAGGGCGAGAACCTCTACTGTGATGCAAAGGCCGCTGCCCGCCTGAAGATCGTGCTGCAAGCAATCAAGGCATGCTCAATGGGTTATCTCACAGACCGCACTGGACCACTTCCGCACAAGTCTTGCAAATAAGCAGCATGATGCGTACTCTGCCACCGAAACAAGCTACCAATCACTAACCCGAACCTGCACAAAGTGAGCACAGGTCTCCCTATGGTTTCGACAAAAGTTAATATTGCAGAATCTTTGGTAGCACTCACATATCATCGAGACAGAACCTTTTCAAGACATGTTTTGGGCTAAAGCACAGTGCAAGAAGGCAAGGATTGGCATGGGCACTTTCGAAGAGTTAAGCAAGCTCAGTGCGGCTGCGGCAGAGAAGGCAGAGGCAGCTGGTAATGCAGTCGAGGAATCTGCAGGTTCGATATCCTGCTTTTCTTCACATTCCATTCAAATACGCTCTTTATGCCATGCATTCGCAGAACCTGGCACAATGACATAAGCATCTGCTGACTTCCAAATACATGCTGATGTGGTTGAGCCAATCTACACCGCCAAGGGTACTTCACACCACATATATGGTGAGCGCTACAAGGTTATTGATTCCTCTGATGTAATTTTGCACATACTTGACACTCGGGATCCGATGGGGATGCTGTGCAAGTCTGTCCTGGTATACATCAGGGGAGAGAAGGTGCACAAGCAGGTCGTGCTGGTCATCAACAAATGTGAACTAGTGTCAAATTGGGTGACTGTAAGTGTGTCTGCCTACCGATCATTTACAGCAACATGTAACGATATTGTTGTAGGCTCGCTACATCCAATGTCTGACTCCACGATCTTCTACCCTTGCATTCCATGCTTCCTTCAACCATTCCTTTGGCAAGGGATCTCATCCAGCTTCTGCACCAATTTTCGCAATTACATTCTGACAAGAAGCAGATATCCATGGGCTTCATTGGATCTCCGAATTTGGGCAAGAGCAGCATTATCAACACGCTTAAAAGCAGAAAGGTCCGCACTGTCGCACCTGTTTCCGGCTAGACAAAGGTACGTAACAACTCGTACAATCATCAGCATGTCTCACCCGCCCACTTATTTCTCCTCTATGGGTCTGGCAATATATCACGCTGACCAAGCGCATATATCTCATTGACTGTCCCGGTATCGTCCTGACCTCTGTGAAAGACTTCTCAATCTCCATCGTCCTAAAGGGCGTCGTCCGCATCGAGGTGCTCACTACTCCGTCCAAGCGCATACCCACTCTCATGGAACGTGTCAAGCCAATCTGCCTTTCCAGAATGTACCTCTCCGAACTGTTGGACCCCTCAAAGGGCTGGGCATCTGAGGCATTCATGGACAAGTTGGCGCAGATGAAGGGCCGACTGCTGAAAAAAGGAGAGCCAGACATGGAGGCAGTGGTGAAGATCCTGTTGAGTGACTGGGTGTGCTGACGGATACCATTCTTTGTCCTTCTATCAGAGTGGCTGGAGGAGCTGAACGAGAAGGAGGAGAAGGCATGGAAGAGGGCTGAGAAAACGGGCGCAGTGGATGCAAAGGGGAAGGTCAAGGTGAAGGATGGGCATGGGAAGCAGTGACCTGTCGACGTGAAGCAGCACTTGGGATCGATCATGCAGAAAAATATGTTTGTTGGGGAGGATGTGTGACCATTGAAACAGGAGGATCACGCTGAGGCTGAAGAAGAGGATGCGGAGCAGAGCGAGGATGATGCAGTTGAAGGAGAAGTTGAGCTGGAATGACGTGTTCAAGGGCGATGCTCCCAAAGGCGAGATATGACTCTCTTCAGCAAACTGGGCGACGATGAAGAGCAGGATGCATCTGAATCAGAACAAAGTGAAAATGAGGCGGAGGATGTTGCAGATGCCGAGTTTGAGTCAGAACAGCAACCCAAGAAGGAGACTCGCATGAAAATGAACAAGGTACGGAACACATATATTAATGGTTGTGTGTCACTGTATGTTCACCTTATGATTTCATAAATTACAGCGCAAGTCAACAAACTTCTACTCAATGGCAAACGTGAAGAACAAGAATCGTGAGAAGGCTCTGCTCATGAAGTCCTTACGTGCTGGAGGCAAGGATGGTTGCAAAGGTCATAAAAAGACCTGATGTATGCGTATTTTTTGATGATGTCAGCTCTTGGGGGCAGCAAGCGTAGCACTCATGCTGCTGTTGATTGGGATGGGGTATATTGCAGCTATATGACAGGCTTCTCTGCGATACTACATGTCCATAACATGTCCATAGCATGATCATGCCCACTTCTGAATCACATCTGCGATTACGCTCATAGCATCTCCAGTAACATTCCATCCTTCTCCCATGCTCTGGCCCCAAATCTGACTGTTCCAGGCCTCACCAATTGCCAGAAGCTCATCCAACAAGGCCGTGCTATTATAGCTCGTCCCATTCTGCGTGATGTTTGCGAGGTACTAGACAAATATCTGCCACCTGTCTAAGTAGTACGTGCCGACGAGCCCCGCCCACTGCTTCAATGCGTAATCGTCAATCTTGCCATCAGGGCCCAAAAGAGTGATCTGATTGCGAGCGTTATATTCGAGATAGTCGGCATAGGTGGTATTGCTCCCTGCTAGGCTGCGCACGTCCGAGATCCAGTTGGCTAGAAGATAATTGTTGTTCGTTCAGAGCAGCGTGTCGATGTCAGAGAGGATGGCAAGGAGCGGTGCACTTGCTTCATTAATGGAAGCGGTGGTCACGCCAGACACCTCATATGCAGTTATGAATGAATTGTATACCTCAATGAACCTGTTCGCGAGGAGCTGCCTCACGATGTTCATGATGTCGTATATGAATTCAGGTACATCTAAGAGGATGGCATTCTGTGTTGCTGCTTCGACTAGATACTGCAGCGCTGGGATGATGGTGGTATTGGTATCGTATGGGTATTTCAGTGGGGTGATGGCTCATGTGGTCTGTCAGTCCAGAGGTGGCGGGGGCCAACTCAAATATGCTCTTGATTGTCACTTGCATGTCTGAGTCGGTGTTGCTGTAGACAGTTGTACTGAGGATCATCCATGCTTCTTGTGCAGTGGAAGGGAAGGAATCGACATAGTACTGGCAGGCGACCCACTTCTCCATGTATGAGGTAAGGTTGGTAGAGGTGGATGACCATGCCTGGTCGAGAAGGATGTCATATATGATCTCGTTCCCCTCCTGACCTTCCATAGTCAGGCCCTTTATATTCAGCGATGCAGCAAGCGCCTCGACTGGACCAGTGACAAGCTCGGGCATGTTACCCTCAATGCCATATTCCCACCATAGTTGTGCAACTCGCACCAGACTCACTGCTTGCCATAATACGAATCTGTGCACTGCCACTGTGGCTGCACCTCGGAGTACAAATTGAGCACAATCATGCTGTTGTTGCTGGGCATGCCACTGAGGTATGCAGAGATGCGGTCAGATGTCCAGAAGGACTCGCTCGTGTAGATGTTGGCGAGGTAGCCGGTCTCACCACTGTATGAGTTGTTCTGACATCTGGAGCATTGTGAAGAGAGGGTCAAATGGCTCGAGGAAGGACACATCTGTGAGTGTGGATGGGAAGCCGTCCCACTGGCTTCCATTCACAATTGACGCATCTGGGTAGGCCTGGGCCATAGCATGGGGAATGAAACCAGTGAAAGCTGGCAATATCGGGGTCATTCCAGCTCGTATATCCATTGCACGATCTCAAGGCATATTGGTCGTCATTCCACTGTATCGGCAAATCACCACCCCAGCTGCTTTGTATGTTTCCGAAGCAGTTCCATGCCTGGAATGCAGATCCGGAGAGGAAAGAGGCAATATCTGCATCGTTGAGTCCTACTTCTGGAATACCTGGGTAAGAATGTATTCATAGCCAACCCAAGCCATAGGCAGATTGACGCTGTGCAGAGCGAGCCAATCCAATTTCAAAGGCCATTGGTCGAAATCCCAGAAAGCAGCTGTGTATGAGAAGGCGACAGTGTTGAAGTATCTTGATCAACGGATCAGCATCGCCAACCACCAGTGCATCATTGTTGGTCAGTGTTTGTATCTGTAAGGGCTTATGCTCCCATTGACAGGCTGGCCAACTGATGGTAGGGTGGAAGGCAATTGATTGAGGTGAGAACCTGTCCACCGGATGTCAACGCCACCGTATTCTATTGTGTAGCTATGTTCTGTGAATCAGTTCGATGCATATCATCATATAATATAGATCTACGTGTAGAGCCTCCTTGCGCACGCGATGACTGTTGTGCATTGGACCATGATACTCCCATCGATCTCCTCCATGTCATTGATGATGAACGAGTCACTGTCTCCATGCTATTGTAGGACTAGGCAATGGTCACCTACCTCCTGCAGGAGGTGGTCCTCCTGGTATGGGAGGTGTGAGTTGCAGCTGTTGACGAGGCTGACCCTGCATATTTGGCCACGTCGAAGATTGCAGGGGCTAGATTGAGACACGTCTCCAGTCAATACACCTCTCAATGTGAATGTCAACTCAAACACAGACTGCACCAACTTGTTTCTGTTTGGCGTAAATGCAAACAGATCTGCGATCTGCTGCTCCCTAGTCCTTGCCCTTCTCACTGCAATTGGCTAACCTCTTGTGTCATTAGGAGGACTTCTCTGGTCAGCTCTTTCTTAAACTCCTCGACATGGACTAAGAGCAATGCTTCAGTCAGTCAGGGAATCATGTAGTTATTGAGCTGACTAACTTTGTACATTGATGGTGGTAGCTTCTTTCATCCCTTCCATGAACCTCAACCATTCCCCACGGATCTCGTTGGAAAGCTCTAGCGATGATCTATCAGAAATGTCCACAGAAAATGACTTATTATGATCGACTTACCAGTGCCAAGAGTACGCAACATCCATTCATGATCCTGTCTTTGCCTATCTATAAGGCCAACCACAGATTCAGTTGCTAGGAGCGAGTCAGTTCTGTGATCAAATGGGAAGAGCATTGACATGAGACACACTAAGCATATTTCAAGCCTCTGCATTCTTGCGTAGGTCTTCCTGAACAGCAGCGATTAACCCATTGACGGACGCATGCAACGCCGTAGACTGCTCTTCATGGCTTTGGTTCTCGATGAGCAGCCTGCAGATATCGCCCAGGAGGGTGCCTGAAGATCATGGCTCTTCGACTTCAGCAGATTTTGCTGGCTCTAAAATGGGACCGAGGTCCTTACACAACTGCTGGACGCCCGCAGTGACACTTTCGATGTGGGAAGTTCCGTGGTTGACGAACACTTCGAGCCACTGCGAATTGTCAATATGACATCTCAATCATCTGCCGCAACATCTCTTACAGTGTTCAACTCATTGAGCTATTGTATACTGTCTGTCTGCTGCTTGTTCTGCTTTGCCCATTGATCAATCTGCAGAGAATGCTGGTGAGACAGACAGCGACAGTCGAGCATGATAAGACAAACTTGTTGGTCGATTTCTGCGCTTGGCTCTTCTCTCTGAGAAGAGAGATTATGACCATCCTCTAGGTTTTCATAGAACACAATCAGCTTATCCATCTTCGCATGCATATCTGACAACCCGGCAGGCTCAGCAGCAACTGATGGAGCTGCTTGTTGAACAGATCGCAACTATGAACACAACGTCTCCAGCTGCTCCGTGATGCTAGACAGATGATCCGTGGGTTGCACATCCTGCACGGGTCTACGCTGGATCTCCTCCAGGATCTGGTTCACCCTAAGACATATATCCTTTATGGTAGTACCATCCACCTTGGATTGTCCTCGTAAGTGGCTCACGGACTGCCCTACAGCCTTTACCATGTTCTGCAGCTCGATGTTTATCAAATCTGGATGTGCTTTTGACAGCTCGTCATGGAGTACCACAGGCGACTTCCACGCGCTGGTGTCTATATCTAACCGTATGACAGGACGACAGCTAGGTTGCGGGCCAGCTTCCTTCAGAATGGATGCAGGGAGATCTGCTGATGTAGGTGGGTCGTTCTGGGAAGAATCATCTGTGGAATACCTGGAAGCAGGCAATATGACAGTCATGTCTAGAGCGGAAGGATCAAGGAGAGTGAATTGCTTCAGCGCCAGCCTCCAACCTTCATTAAAAGCTGTCAGCGTCCTTGCAGTTGATGGCTGCGACGTCAAATGATCTGAGTTCACTGAGAGTGGATGCGGACTAAACGGTTCAGATGTCAAGCGATCCAAATACGCAGAGAGTGATGACGTAGCACACAGCCCGCCATAAGAATCAAGTATCGAATAGGCACCTATGCTCGAAGCGGGACTTGTGCATGCATTAGTCGATCCTATGTCTGCTATGTTTCGAACACGCATAGGAGTAGGAGATCCGATGGAGGTAGGAGAGGAATGCACAGGAGAAGAGGGTGATTTCCCTCTCTCGAGCTGTGCCAGATGCTGCTTGATCATCGAGTGCTGATCGAGATTCTGGATCGAGGAATGCTGCGTTCTTGTCAGTGTCGAAGGTGAAAGCAGAGAAGATGGCCTGGTCGGAGTCATCAGCAGCCTTGGAAGCGGAAAAAGCGCAGAAGAGGGAGAGGTACGTATACTGATGGAATCTGTAATGAAAGCCGTGGAGCTGGACTGTCTGATGTGGTAGTTGGAATGCTAGGTAGAGAGAGCACGGTTGATGTTCAGCTTCGAAGAGGGAGCTGCCACTGGTGTTTCACAAACTGATAAATGGATATTCTGTCGATATGGAGTGACAGGTAGGTTGCCTGTGGCTGCGTTGATCTCTGACATGATTTGGGCGGCAGCCATACTTGAAGCTTCTGTCCTCTCTTCTTGCGCTTGTAAAATTGCATCCCTGGTATACCTTTAGTATGTGGAGTGCTATGCAAAGACAGCATTCCGAAGCATACCATATTTTGCTGACCCACATTGCTCTCTCATGGACAGACTTTGCCACGAACATCTCCCGGGGTCTGCATTCAAACAATAATTCGAACAACTTCACTTCTCCTGCATCCGATGGTAACAGAGCTCTTTCATTCAGATTCAAGTCAAGCTGAGTCAGAGACCGAACATCCACACAGGCCTTAAATGAGATGACATTTGTGTGTGGGTTGCCATGATGTGTATGCCACGTAAGGAGGATATGAGTCAAATGAAGCGTAGCGTTGCAGTTCGTCCACACTGGATGCATGCCAGGAGAAGCAGACGGCGATAGATGGAGAAGAGGGCCAGAATGATGCGCATGTGCCAGTTCTAATGGAGTGGTGCAGATGCTGAAGTTCTTTGAGTCATCAATTCGTTCCGGCTTGGGTGTCTGTACGAACGGAGGATATCGAGACGATAAATCCACTGGTATTGACGAGAAAACATCCACTTACTCAGAAATCGCAGGACGTGTATGGCTGTCAGAGGACTTCTTCCTGAACATGAAAAGGATGTTACGAATAGACTGGCAGAGAGGTGAGCAGCCCTTCTCCTTCTTCTCAATCGCAGAATATGCAGCAGGGTGGGCCTTCTGCTCTGAGGTCCTAGGGTCAGTCGATCTCATCTCTGTGTCAGGCATCATCGACTCAAACTGCCCAATCAGCTCCTTGGTCGTCCATCATCATAAAAGGTCACCCGAGGTAGACGTCGGGTCACGTGGAAGGGAGAAATATGGTCCACAAGGCTCCATATCTGGCTCGCTGACCTCATGAAGCACTTTGAGGCACATCTCCCTGAGGAGGCACCGTGATGGCTCAGGACTAAGCGATCAGACACGGACAAAATCGCCAGAAGTCTTCCCTCCAGAAAAGTGGGATTTTGAACCTTGGATAATGGTAGCTTCATCCATGGCCGTCACCAGAGGGTCAGAATCATCGGTGACTGAACTTGCCCGCATCATAGGGTGCGAGTAAAGGGAGAATATCTCAAAAGAGGCATCATATGTGTGGGACGTTGCGAGGTGATGGAAGTATTGAATTGGTCAACGAAAAGGAGGGAACCTGCGCATCAGATGTCAAGCATTGTGAGCATTGCGATCAAGTCTGTTGGACTCACACAAAATGCTGTATGAGCGATCTGAGAATGAATACTCATTATCTCCACTGGAAAATGTTGCAACGCCATATTCTTGAAAATTTAGGCATCTTCCATCACAGCTGAGAAACTTCAATGAGCCATTTGAACGTGGTCTGAGCAGTGATGCTGACCAGAAAGCACCGCGATTTCTCTGCATTGTGCATGACTGCACTGTTACTGATTAACACTGTTGCCATAGACATGCAACTGCATTGAAACATTTCATCCTTCGCCATGCTGTAAATACCTGAAGCCTGTCACAGGCAGGTAGAGGACATAGCGGTTGGGTGGGAATCAGCGGGCATGGGAATTGAATCACATTCTTTGCAGAGCGGTGAAGCAGCAAGCAAGCCATTGATTGACATAATACAATCTCTGGAGACTGGCTAACTGTTGGATGTCAGAGAAACCACCACTGGCATACGTCTGCCAGTGAAATCTGTTGCACGTGATTGAGACGCTAATCTCAGACACAGGGGGCATGAGGTTCTGATTCCCCTGGAATCATCCTAAACACATTACAGTCACAGTCACAATGATCGCCTCTATGTTTTCATCGAAGTCACCTGAGAGATCACATTGATTGTGACCAATTTGAGATCATGTTTGTGCCAAAATTCTTCGTTGATGTTCATGATAAACACATTGCTTATGATCTCATTGCCAAAATGTAAGAACAATTCTGAAAACAATGCAATTGTCATCTCAATTATATCTACATGAAACCACTGATAAAAGTATGGTGTCATTGTGTCAACATTAAATATGTATCAACCGGTGCCTTTACTAATTACAAGAAGTTATCATTGAGGAATTATGAGAAATGATATCATCTTGTTTTTTGCATGTTTCCTTTCCCATCATCACGATATCATTCTGGCAACATTGTGAAGGTCTTTCAATAAGATCTCAAATAAATTTTTTGTGTTGCCTGAATTTCAACACAATGTATGCTGAATGGAATCTATCTTTTCATTTGAAATGCACCCGATCATTAAACAATGGTGGCACTGGAAATGTCTTCGCCATGTGTCCAAAATGTTTCTTGTAAATACAGCCAATCAAAAATTGGCCTGTGTTATCAAATTCAGTAGTCACGGCATCACAAATTTTTAATCAGAAGCACCGTTTAAATATTAAACCATCCAAACAACTGTGATGGAATCCAAACAAGGGGCACAGTGCCTGGCTGGTTTAAATTTAATTGTTACGGTTAATCTGACTTGGCACGTGATAAGCCACATCTTGTCTTCTGCTGGCTCTCCCTAGATCATGACCCCTTGCTTGAACAGTTGCTAGCTGCCATCTCCCTGGATGGTCGCGATGAACGTCTGCCAACTTAATGCCAGCAGACGCTGGGATCTGGTTGAATGCCATCATCCTTGCCGTCATGAAGACCGTGGTTGCCAGCTGGCAGAGAGGGACTGGAGACCAGTGGCTGATGCAGTGAGTTGTGGTGGCGTCTCGTGCAATATCAAGCTAGTGCACCAGAATGATGGATCATCAGTCAGGAAGCTGAAAGTTGTGGCGGGAACAATGGAGTCTAAGGACATTCCTGGCAGACTCGTCAAACTAAGCACACCATTTATGAACTTGTATTACCCTCTTCTGCTATTCCTGGTGTAAGCTGACAGTACATGACAAATAAATGCAGGAACAGTAAGATGACGATAGCTTAATTATACACTACTGCTGACAGATGACACAGAAGGATACTTAGGCAAGGATAGTTAGGCAAGGAGAAAGGGGAAGGGAGGGGAGGGAACAGAGTGAGGGGTTAGGACAAAGTGGGTGATGGATGTCAAAGGTGTAGGAGAAGGATGGGAGCTTGATGCTGGGCGTTGAGGACGATGCAGTGGGTGCAGCCTCCTCTACATATTCCTGTACTGAGTCGGGCGATGGTGGGCGTATCACGACAGTTGGAGTCTGTGGCGGTGACATGGGGGGATACGAGTGAATGGCATCTCACGTGCTCATAACGGTGATGTCAGACTCCAGTGAGAAGCGAGTGAGTGTAAATGGCTGCATCGGTGGAGAGATGCTGAGAGAGTAGGAGGGTGAGTTCCTTCAGTAGGCAAACATCAGCGCTGCATCGGCATAGTAAGGTGAATCTTGTGGAAAAGGTTGGAGGAATATGAACATGCCAGGTGGGAATGAGGGCATCTGCGTGTGGATGTACCAGCTGCATTTTGGGCGATGTGTTGACTACTGAATCGTGGACATTGCATTGTTCTTAATTGACACGTCAACGATCTATACTGGTATAAAAATGAGCAGCACAGACTCATGACGAGGTGCTCGATGATCTCATCACCTGCAAGGAATCTTTCCTTCACAGTGCATTTTAGTTATTGTAGAGCTAGATAACGATAAACATGACTTGCCTTGAACCATAGCATAGCACTCTATCTGATCCCTCCTCTGACACATTGACACGCATGTCGGTGAGAACATTGGAGCTGCCGCTCTCAGCATCAGCTTTGCTCGTCTAGAGAACCTGATGTGGTCTAGCTCACCTCTACTTGGAAGCGCACCATTCAACATGGATCCATCGAGTGCATCGCTGCCATGGTGGATATTGTCTATGCGATCTCATGATCTTGAACCTAGTAGGTGAGGCAAGGCCTATCCTGAGGCCCGTGACGAACTGCAGGGACGAAAACTCGCTGCGATGGAGTCTCATGCAGTTGCAGCAATATCACGTATCTTGCACTCTCCTCGAACCTTGTACACCCTTAGTAACTGCCAAGCAGCCTAGTGGGAAGAGAAAACAGGTAGGCATTGAGTGCAGCAGTAAGGGTCTTTCTATTAACGTAGACGCCCATAGTGTCGGCTACCGAGATCCACGAACTGAAGCAGCATTTGTCAAGATGATGGATTTGGGCTTGAACGAGGTCCATCTGGTCACAGGTATGTTCACTTGCATCACAGTGGGTTGAAGCTAAACAACATATTTCACCGATTTAGATGCCAGTGGAGGAATTGGATTGGTGATATGTGAAATCTTCCTCAGTCAGTACATCGCCAAATTCTAGTTTCACAACAATGCTCATTCTCTTCTGCTCTATTTTCATGACCTTCTGCCATATTTACGCTGTAGAGCAAGGCGCGAGAGTGACCGCGCACTACAACACCAATGTAACCTCACTCGAGCCTCTCCTAGCTGAATACGGCCCCTCTCGCATAAGGACCATTCAGGCAGACCTCTCGGATGAGGATGATGTCATCCTCATGTTCATCAAGGAGGACGAGGAGTTCGGCTCTGTCCAGGTCCTTGTCGTCAATGTGACTGTGTCCGAGATGACCCTCGAGCAATGAAACTCGACGATAATGTCCAACTTGACATTCTTGTTCCTTGTCGTCAGAGAATACCTGAAACACCTCGAGTGCGCAATGATTGATGAGAAGGACAAGGCAAGTATCGTGCTTGTTGGAAGCACGTCTGGGAAGAGATGAAGTACGGAGAGGCTGGCCATGGGGATTATTCGGCAGCCAAGAGTGGTAGGTATAGTCTTCTTGGCCATACAATGGCTACTTACAAACTGCTGAATGTGATGCTGCACAGCAGGCATAATGTATGGATTGACTAAGACTCTCAAAAACAAGATTGTCAAGATAGCGCCCCTAGGCTGAGTCAGTTGCATTGCACCTGGTACGTCCCTCACGTACCACCATACTGCATGAAAGCATCATGACAATAGCTTTTTCAGGATGGGTGAAGACTCCGATGACAGCCCAAGCCCTGGAGAACCCAGAGGTTGTCTATTGTGCCTTGGCAATGTACGTCCTCATTGTGCATATCCAAAGTTTCTACAGTCTCATTCATAATCTCGCGCCATCTTGGGCAAGTCACGGTGACCAATCATGCATCGCTGTGCGCCGCCCTGCAACAACTTTGACAATCACACATCACGGTGTGACGCTTTTTACAATCACGCATGGTGCAACAACTTGAGCAAGTCACGAAAGCCAATCACATGCCTCTGTGTGACAACTTTGGCAATCACACATCACGGTGCGATGACTTTTGCACGGTGCGACACTTGGGCAAGCTTGAGCCATGGAACGATGGGCAGTTGCTCAGTGTAGACGAAGTGCTCAAGTACGTGTCCATACTGCTAAAGCATGCGAACAGCGTGATTCACCTTTCTTCATTGTAAGACAGATCGACCATATCTACGAGGACATCAGACAAGAGTATCCTGCAGTAGGACTTTTGACGGCTCACGACCGCAACTTCTGGACTGAGGTTCATCTCAATCACATTCACCCTGCCTGCCCAATTTTATTCCAGCACAGCAACATGATGCACTCGCCGTGGACCCACACAACAAGTCCATCCTGTGGATGATCCATTCCTCCATGTTCGTCCTCTACCTTGACATGGAGGGTGCACCAGACTTCATCGTGCACAGCCGGCTGCTCTGGCATGGCGCCGTCATCAAGCCTGCTGGTAAAATTTCTACAGCTGAGAACCTCGGCATGTGCAATAGGTGGATGGACAAGCCGCTGCAATCTGTCGTCGTGGATGATGGCAAGGCAGGCTTTGTTGGTGAGCACTCTATCATGGATGGCACGCTGACTGTCTCGCTGTGCGACTGCATGCTGAACACGATTGCCACGCCCAGGTTTGCGTCCTCCACATCCACATCCGTCACGTCACCCATGGCAACACCTACACCGCTGGACTGGCACATCTCTGCGAAGACACAGAGGGGGATCGTCCACATGGCGGGCTACATTTTTGGGGCTGACTGCAACACTGAGCATGGAGTGCACACAATGTATGGTAAGTGGCAGATCAAGGCATCCAGCATGTCGCCCGACTCATAGGCACGTGCATGTGCAGGGCGAGAGGTGAAGGGGGAGGAACGTATGAGGCGGCATCAACGCAGCAGTTTTTAGAGGGCCAGACAGAGGCGATTAGGGTCATGTCATGGGAGGCAGACGAGTGGGTTGAGAGTATGGATGATGTGAGGGTGGGTGTGAGGGAGAGGGAAGAGCTGTTTGGGAGGGTGGTGGAGGTGCATGGGCAGATGGCGAGGATGGCTGGGAAGGGTCGAGGGGTTGATCGTCATTTGCTTGGTAGGTGGCTCAGTTTGCGTGCTGGTACGAGAGGGAGCTGACGTTGTGAGTAGGTTTAAAGAAGGCAGTTAGCGAAGGAGAGGCAGTCCCGGCCTTGTTCAGTGATCCGGTTGTTGCATGCTCGAGGAGATGGCAAATGAACAGTTCTGTGAGGAGCTGAAGCGCGCAGCACAGGATATGTTTGATTTGCATGCAGTGTTGGCGAAGGAGAAGGCGGCGGAGCTGGTGAAGGCGAGGTTTGATTAATGATTAAGGGTAAGTCCTGCTAGTTCCCATGCCCACGTGCACAGATTACTAACAAATTAGGTTTTTGCCCTCGAGAAAGTGTTATGTGTTGAATATAGCTGGCTACCTACAGCCCTGCACTGGCAAGAATCCATTCGCTTGACGCTCAGTCTTTCTGTCTTCACTCACGATCTCTTGCCTGTACTTCATCGTCCTCAGCTTGATGGCACGATGATCAGCTGGATCAAGTCCGAAACATAATACAGGGATTTATCCAATTACGGAAATGTGGGGCTCAACCTCGTAGCAGGCTTCATGGGCACGTTGACCGCACCGCGCTGCTCCTGGAGTGTAAGCTGGACCTCGTCAGTGTGGGCAATTGGAGTACATGGTATGCATTGGACTTGCATCTCTGAGTGGGCGATATCTTATTATTAGTTATCAATTGATTGTAAGGTGGGAGATATTTTCCTTAGTGCCTGTCGTTATCTCTTTTTATGTCGGTGCACCACCAATCGACAAGCCAACGCTCCGTGGAACGAAGCTTTACTCTTTGGGGGTTAGTGACCGCAGACTATTCTATGTGCGGACTGTACTGATGGGTGTACTTCGTAGGGATGACGCAGTCGACGATTGGGAGATGGGCTTTTGATATATATCAAATGGTGTTGTCCACCCATTCCAGTCGAAATACAATGTCAGTCTCATTCAATCTCGATTCTAGTGCTCAATAATTTGTCTTCAGCTCTGCACTCCAATTCTCGTTGCAGAACATAGCAGATATGACCTAGCAGATATGCTCAAGGTGAGTTTTTCTGATGGTAAAATAATTGTTTAGGTGATAGCACCCTCACAGCATGTCTTTACCATGATTCTTTCACGACCGTCTCAGTTCGGAACAGTTGGAGCATTTTCTTCAACCATTAGTGCCATACGCTGACTCTGCGTTGACCGTTTCATGTAACTCTGTAACCTCTACCACCCCTAACATGGCATCTGGTCAATACAAGGGTCAATACAAGGGACACCTCTCGCACACCAAGATACATCCATTTTTCCTTGGCTGACAGCCTTCCCAGTTTGTTGGAGCTGAGAGGGTGTCCCTCGTGTGATCACATTATGAGATTGTGTTCGTTCATCTGCCCATCTTCTCGCCGTGCCATCTGGTTCATGCTTCATTGTAGATTTCACCATCACGCACATACGACTCGACACTTGTCTCCTGTGAGATGCACTGCCTCGGCAGTCTCGCGCACTTGCACCTGCCCACTCTACCACCTGCATTGACTGGCACATCACAGAACGTGAGCAGCCACACGATTGTACCCTCGAGCACACCCAACATGGAAGCAACTGCATGCTCACGTCTTGCCACTTTTCAACGGTGAACCATTGTGAATCCCCATGTGAGTTAACAATGTCTGCTACTCTACATGCATCATGCTACAGCTTGGTGCAGCGAGGACTTCAACCAGCTCATCAAGCGTCACATTCACGTGACTGTCCCTCAATTGTCTGCCGAGGCCTTCAGTATGCTTGAGAATGACGCGTCCGACCTCATTTCATCAGGCATGGTGGCTCTGAATGCGAAGCTCAATGATGTCGAGGACGAAAAGCCAGTAGGAAGAGTAGTTGAGCTCTGAGGTTTCTTCGGGGATCAAGTCTTGCCCTATATGGTAGGGATACATTTGTCGATCGTTCACTTACTGACGCCATACTAAGCAGTTCACGCATAGATTCTGCTGCCGTTGCAGACTAACCCACTTCTCTCTTTCCTCTATCACATGCCAATGGCTGCAAGCCAGATACTTTCCCAATTTCAGTGACGAACAGCAAAGGATCAATGTCGTCATTATTATTCCAGTCTGCCCCTCAGATCGACATGTGTACTATCTCACTTCAGTCGTTACGTGATCGTGTCATCCTATCCACATTTCCTCGCATGTATTTACAGCTAAATGCATCTTTGGAGGACACAATCTATGAGGGCCTGATCTCACAGCAGCTCAGCTGCAGCAGATTCATGTCTTATGTCTTATTTATCTCCTTTCAATCTCCATTATCACCCGTCTAAACTGTGCCTGTCATTTGTAGGCCGCTCGTGCTCGTTTCTCAATGCTCTCACCCCACCCAATCTCTTTCTCACCACCTCACCACCGCAAGTATCACCAGGCGATGTCGCAGCGCAACACCTTTTGCACATGGTGCGCACGCCACTTATGCAGCTCAAGCACAACATGCAGCACACAAATCATGCACCGCCCTTCCTCTCTGTGGGCAAGCCATGCGATCACCATGGGTGGATCATGCAGAGGCCTGAATGACAGCAGAGTTCAGTGCAAAGTGGACAGAATGGCGTGAAGGATGTGATCGACGAGGGTGGGGAGACACCGATGATACAGGTGCAGTTCGTTAAATGAGCACGCCTATTGATAGCAGCCGAGATAACAATTGGCCTAAATCATGAGGCAAGACATCGATCTTCTAGCTGGCATGGACATGCTTAAGCATCTACCACGCTAAGACCACACTAAGCTTCTCTTCCACCTCAAGTTCCCGCCGTCGCAACCAACATTAATGTACACAACCATTCATCGGCAGATTCACCTGAATCTTTGGTCTTGAGTTTCAACGAGGCAATTCTAAATGTGTAATATTCCGAAAATGACTTTACATCATATAGTATTACATATGTATGAGCAGAGACGGTCATCTTGACTTTGCGAGCAGTTTGTTCTGCCTCAACTTGAGACCCTCCTCAATAACGTGCCAAACCAACCACCGGTATGAATCATGGCAATGCATGAAACTGTTTCTGAAAGTGCTCCATCTCTCCAGGTCCTGCGCCAAGCACAGAGCATTGAGATCATCTGTCAGTTTGATGTTGAGAGTTCAGAATGTGGTAATGATGCTGAGGCTGCACCTACCCAGCTGCAGCCCATCCGGCTGCAGCCTATCCAGATGCAGTGACATCCTCAGGTTACTAAAGAAGGTTGTCACCGTGTTGGGACCCTCTGCTGTTGCAGCAATCAAAAGCTGCATTCGAGCCTCATCCCGTTCACAACTGTAGCTCTTGCGCCGAAGAGCGACGAACATGTCATTGCATTCGAGAATATTGAGATTGATGTCATTTGCATTGGTTGCACACCACTTGATAAAGTGCATCCACACTGGCTCTCTGAGGGCACAAAGGGTGAGCATGTCATCCACGGTCGTATACCCATATTTTATGAACTTCCCCGCAAAATGCGTAAGATGGGATGAAAGGAGATCATTCTGGATGAATATCGTAATCGGATGATCTTGAAGCAATGATGAAATGTCTGTTTGATCATGCGATTAGCAGGCAGAATATGAAGCTATAATTGATTATGACTCACCGGGTGAGAGTGTCACACCATCTGCGTTTTCGTGAATGCTGCCAATCATACCTGCAACAGAGGAAGTTGGAGTGAAAGGAGGCACAGATTGTCGGCGAGTGATAGTATTCAAAGGCGAACTCGGGTGGAACGTGACAGCACACTTATAATTGCAGGGTAGTGATGCATGACGAGTTGGTGCCGGAGGTGCAGCATCAGATGGGTCGTAACTGAGGGGGTGGGTGGTGCGAATGTGGGCCTGTACGAAGTATGTGACTGAGTGTTTATCTTCAACTAACGTAAAACGCTGCCATACATGCAACTTGCTTTCGAAGCCCATAGTGAACTTGCAGTCTTCTATTGGGCAGTGAAATGTGGTCATCTGCGGGTCTCGTTCGATGGCAACTGGCATGACATGCCCCTCCAGAATAACAAATTTGCGCTGGACATGAAAGCGCTTGAAATGCGATTTCTTGTGATCCCAGCTAACAGCGGGATCCCGCCCACATAAACATCGTGATGTCTCTTTGGAGCCAGGCTCCGTTATAGCATGAGAGGCTGATGAGTAGTGAGAGCGGATGTGGATGCAGCGGCAAGGTGATGGATAATGATGGTGATGGGCATATACAGCGCAATGAGGAAGAACATCTGAATCCAGACAGATTGACATATCTGTGCGCACCACTGACATAAGCAGCCCCCTCAAAATCCACGACATGTGCCTGCCCCCCGCAAGTGCCCATGCGAGGATTCCGGACCACCGTCGTCGCCTGCGACCAGTAAGTTCAAGTCTGTGAACCAACATTGATTCACCCTAGCAGGTTCGATGCCCGCACCCCAGTGCGTACTGCTGACTGAAGCATTGGTCATAGGACATCGCGTGAAATGCTGACTTATGACCATCATGAACTCGGCCTATGGCATCATAGAATCACGACCACTTATGCCTCCATACCCACTACATGCTCGCAGTGCAACTCTCTCCTGGAGTTTCTGGTACCATCACCGGCACCACGTGCTGGGACCATCCTAAATATCTGATGCTACAACTGTCATTCTACTATCACCCGTGCCTTCTATCCATCTCAGATCTCCAACATCAGTGGTGTAAATGCATCCAAGAGCTCTGACTCGACATCATCGCAAAACCAAATGCCGTGCCGGGGGAGGAAGATTGGGATACAGGAGAAGCTGCTGGAGACAAAGTACTATGACATCTTGGGCATTCCTGTTGATGTGACAACAGACAATATCAAGAAAGCATATCATTCGTGACTCTACCCAATGGTCAACTGGTGGACCTGCTAACAGCGTCACTTGTCAGGGTGACTCACAATAAAGAATCATCCAGACAAGAATCGTGACAGTCCTCATGCAGAGGAATGCTTCAAGAAAATCGCGATTGCATATCAGACATTGTCTGACCCTGAGCTACGATGGAAGTATAATGAGTTCAGGGCAAAGGAAAGCATGCCAGAGGGTGAATTCGTTGATCCAGAGGTGCATGGTAATTACTCTGTCTTCCAGCATGTTGACTAGAGAAACATATGCTCTTGCAGGAGGTCTTTGGTACCATCTTTGGCGGTGAGCGGTTCGTGCCTATCATCAGACATATTAGCCTTGTCAAGGATATGAAGGCAGCACTGCAAGAAGCAGATGAGATGGAGGACGAGGAGAATGGGAAGCAGGTTCAGCGCGATGCAAAGGGGTGGAAGATCCTCTCTCTGGAGGAAAAAGCACAATGAGAGGAGAAGGTGCGCAAGGTAGCTGCAGAGGTGAGCACTCTTGACTGGTGCAGCTTCATGTGGGGAGTTCATGCCTATGCATTCACAATGCAGAAAGCAGCCGTACGTGCAGAATGGGTACAGAAGCTTGTACAGAATCTGGAGCGCAAGCTCGGGATCTTCACAGAGTCAGCAATGGGCCCGGATGATCGGCAGGTGACATAAAGTTGGCGAACAATATGTCAGCTGGATGCCGAGTACATTGTCCTTTTCGGATCACCCTCAAGTTGATGGATTTAATGGATCACAGAGAACTCAAGAACGAGGCGTATGGACCAGATCTCCTGCACGCCATTGGCTTTGTATACGTGTTCAAGGCCAAGCAGTACCAAGCAAGTGCACAGATGTTCCTCAGTGTCAGCAGATGGCTGCACAATGTACAGGGCAAATACCATGTGTTCAGTGAAACATGCATCCCTCAACAGTCTTTTCACTCCTTTATTGAGAGCAGTCCGCATTACTGCACTTCCTTCCATGACTTTGCAGGGTGTTGACACTATGTGCCACTATCGACCTCAAGAACGTGTTCAAGCAGATCCAAGCGGCGGAGCATGCAGGCAATTTGAGTGCAGAAGAGAAGCGGAGGCTATCTATATAACCCGGGCCAAATGTAACATTCGGCCTCCCTCCGTGCGCACCTCCTAGCTCCTCTAGATCATGTCCTATCCTCTTGAAAACAATCTCATTCGAAAGCGCTGCTTCGATTCTCGGGGTCACAAAAGGGTCACAATCATTTGACGCAATGGATGATGCGCGAAAGCTTGCGCAATCAGGTAAGTTTTTGCATTCTGTCAACTGTGACTAGAATATTTCTAAAAACTTGAGCAGGTGCTCTAAATTCCGTTCTTTTTTTGCGACCTCTAGAAATGCATATCCTCCTCATCATATTATAATTTCAAGTATTTTCACTGTCCGGTTTGTTTTCTATGCATTGTTCTTTGAGCTTGCTCGATAAGCACCCACTTAGCGCGTAGCTCATTTTATTTTTTTCTCGCCGTACATCCACTCCATTCCCTAGGCGCTGCTTGCAACCTCTCGCTATACCATTCACCTATATGTATGCCAAAAATCTCCACGAATGGAGCCCTTTGCGACCCTTCAGGACCTGTACTTAGATCTGCTCTTGCTGCCGCTTTCACTTCCCAATCGGGGAGACTCGTGCCTGTTCCCACTTCTCACCTCTCGCCTCTCGCCTCTCACCTCTCACCTCTCTATCTCGGACCTCAGCCTTTCTCACCGCGCATTCCTCGACATTCACATTTCTCACCGTCAATGTAGCGTCGCGAACGCGTGCACATCTGCAAGGTATCGCCACCGTCGTCAGCGGCGCCACAGGAGGAGGGTGAGTCGTGAGTGCGTAGGTGGGCACAGCTAACATAGGGTGGGTTGGGATGCTATACTAGGTGAGCCGTCCTCACTCTCACCCTTCTACAGTGTACCGGTGCGTGTGCTCATGTCTCTCACCGTCCCAGCATGCAAACACGCCGTGTCGTTTGTTCGCCGCTACTGCCTTCCCCGCAGCCAACGAGACGACTCCACCGTATACGGCCACGCTATCATCACCATTAATGTAGCGTCATGAATGCGCGCACATCTACAAGGCCAGCCCACTGTCTCGAGCGGCGCTGCAGCAGGAGGGCGAGGTGGGAATCTCACGGAGTGTGTAGGTGGGTGAGAGCGGACGTAGGTGGGGTCGTTTGCACACACCAGGTGAGTCGCCATTGGCCTGTCACTGCGGCGCATGCACTCACTGTTTCAGCGTCCTCCCTGCCTCTCGTTCGACCACCCTCGCGCGCTCTGCCGACTCGACGACCCTCGCACGAGCCCCTGCGAGGCATCGTGTGCCCGCGCTCCGCGAAATGCCCCTCTCTTCTCACCTCACACAGCGACCAGCTGCTCACTCGCGCGTTCTTCACCACCATGGCACGCGAACCGGTGGCGTTCTCTGTTCGCCACCACTGCCTTTCCAATGCCCGACGTGATGCGCCGATCGTGCAGGCCTGCCACATCCACCACCCACTCCTCTCCGATCACCACGGCTCTCGAGCACGCGGACGCATACACGAGATCGCGACACGGTGGCGGCGACACTGCAGAAGGAGGGCAGATGAGATAGATATTGTGGGAGGGATGCTACAGGTGAGTCCCAATCGGCCTGTCGCGCGTCGCCCCAGGGCGCACGTAGTTCACGTTCCAGAGCCCTCACCCCCCTCTCTCGTTCGACCACCCTCACGCACTCTGCTGACTCGACAACCCTCGCATGAGCCCATGCGAGGCACTGTGCATCCGCGCTTCACAAATCGCCCCTCTCTTGTCACCTTACACAGTGACTAGCCGCTAGCTCGTGCGTGCAAACCCGCTGCATTCTTCATTTGCCACCGCCGCCGTCCCCGCATCCAATGCGATGAGTCGGTCACGCAGGCCTGCCCTGTCTGTCACACACGCCCTCGTCCCTTCACCACGACTCACGAACGTGCAGATACATGCGAGATATGGCGATGCGTTGTCGGCGACGCAGGAGAAGGGCAAGTGGGTTGGAGGGGCACCACAGGTGAGTGAAGGCTGTCTGTATCGATCGTCGCACCACGGCGCATGTAACAAGCGTTACAGAGTCCTATCCTCTCATTCGACCACTCAGGCGCACTCAGCTGATCTCGAAGATATGCGAACGAGCCCATGCGAGGTGTCGTGCACCCGTCTCTTCTCACTCTACGCAGTGACCAGCTGCCTGCTCGTGCGTGCTTTGTCACTATAGCATCCGAACCCGCCATGTTTTCGTTCGCCACCATCGCCTTCTTCACGCCCAACACGATAAGCTGATCACACAGGCCCACTGCACTCGCTGCCCACTCCCTTGCCTGATCACCATGGCTCATGAGCACATCGACGCATGCAAGAGATGGCGACCCAGCAGTGGTGCCAGTACAGGAGGAGGGAGGGATGGTTGGATGGCATTGAATGGGTGCTGTAGGTGAGTCGCGGTCACCCTGTATCGCGCGTCATCCCAGGGCGCATATACTGACCTTCCAAGCATCTCCCCCTCTCGTTCAACATCCCCAGCGCCATCAGCTGACCTCGAAGACTCATGCGTGAGCCCATGCGAGGCATCATGCAGCTAATGCTGACATGCCATGTACAGGATTCAGAGCAGGAAGATCATGAAGCACGCAGAAGGTCCTAGCTATAGGCTGGACAGAATGCACCCCTGCATTCCCATCTCAATATTCCCACGGACCATTTTCAAAAGTTTTAGCAAGTTGAGCTGCAAGTT
>NW_024468595.1:0-2194 GCF_001632365.1 Laetiporus sulphureus 93-53
TCTCCGCTCGTCGCATACGCTCGTGAGGTAGGCTGATCGCTATTATCGCATCGTCGACGCCAATTGTTCACACACAGCCCCGCGGCTCACCTTCACCGCCTCAATGCCGCCTGTCTCCTGTTCCGCCCAGAATCGCTTTGCTGTTAATCGAGCTCGCAAATTCGCCCATGGTTGATAAAAGTCGAAGTGGACGCCTCAGCTCCTCAATTCCGCCTCTCAGTTCGTTCCCGTGTTCCACCTGGCGATTGCGGCATAATGAGTGAGGTGGGCGATTTTATGATCTATCATCGTGCGTTCTCATGTCCTAACAGTCGCTCATGCATAGATGATTCTGAAGAAGACGTTCTCTGCACATGACTTGCCGGTTAACGCTATCGCGATCAGCAATGATGGCACCGTGATGTTGACTGGAGGTTAGCACCTCGCACTTGTATTCATATCTGGGCCTCATTGGTCGTATTTCTAGCCGATGATGGCTGTGTCATTGCGTGGGATATGAAGGCAGGCGAGAAGCTAGAAGAGATATCTTGCGTATTTCATGGCCCGGTCATCAGCGTACGCTGGATTGACCTAGGAAAAGGGGACAACCTTGCATTCGTCTGTGGGTGCGCCGATGGTACCCTACAGGTCTATCAGAGGGCAGATGTCCGTGTATGTCACATTCCTCAACCTCCCTTTCTCGCTTTCTCACGCACATTCATCCTTAGACTCGCGCACATTCATCCTTAGACTCGCTTCAGTTTGTGCTCTGTGACCTCCGCCCACAAAGGATTCGTACAAGATATCAATTTCGATACCAATAATGGTCGGATTGCCAGTGCTGGAGGGGGTACCGTTTCCATCTGGAAGCTTAACGGAGGCGGTGAGACCATTGTCTTTTGATCATTCGCTCTCTAACAACGGGTCTCAGGCAGTCTCGAAAGTATGACTACGGACGTGCCTGACGAAGGATATATGCTTCAATCGGTCCATTTCTGCGACAGCGGGGATAGTATCCTGTTATGCTACTGCGAGTCGCACGAGATGTAAGTTCTCGCTGCCACCTAAACTTGTACTTGTTCAGACTTATTTCACGATCAGTCTGTGTTACAGTGTAGATCCTTGGTCATTGAAATGGGCAAAGCAGCTGCCCACGCAGATGTGAGTCCCAGCTTTCACCTCTTTAAATTGATGCTGACCCTTTCTTCAGTGGACACTCTGTCTTGTCACCGGACGGACAGAACCTGTTCATTTCGAATCTCGTCAGCGGCGTCGATCAGTACAAGGTCCCATCATTAGAACGAATATGATCCTATTCCTACCCGATAGCCCGCAATCAACTAATGCAAGTCTGTGTACTGGGCACCCAGCTTGTGATAGGTGGAGACGACGGGTTTGCCCGGCTGTACGACATTGGTACAGGACGCTTGGTGCAAATGCTTGAACATAGCGGTGGTAAGCGAATTGTATTCGAGATTTGTCGCGCTGGCTGTTCGCGTCGCTCAAATATATCCGATCTACCTCTTTAACTTCTCGCGACAGACGCGACTCTGGTGCAAACTGTCTCGGTAAGTCACATCGCGTGACTCCCATACCTTGCTCACGCGTCTTTCCTTGCAGACTCACGAAGGTGCGCAAGACTGCGTAATTGTGACCGCCTCCACTGGCAATGGCCCATCAGAGATCAGAGTCTGGTCGCGAGTGCGTCATCATCTAGGTTTACCATATGTTGATATGTGTCAACTGATGGCTGCCAGCTCCTTGGAATCCAGCATGAACACGAGAACGGCTCATTATCAACATCTTGATCGCAGACGATGATGGTTGCCTTCCTAACTGCCGCGTTCGTGACATTCATTACTTCCGATAATGACTTCGGTCCCGGTCTGGCCGAGTACACCGCATACATTGCCGCGCGATTCTACGCTCTCTTCGATGACTATCGAGCCATGTAGCAAACAAGCACTCCAGGGTTTTGCACGCCATGTAGTATCTGATACTCGTTAGTGTCGGCACTGCTCGTGGGCACCGGTTTCCTGTCAAGTCAAGTACGTACGTACACCAGTATTGTAGAGAGCCATATGCCATGCGATGTACTGTACCATACCTGCCGTATACACAACATCTTCATGACGTCATAACGAATGAACACCGTTACTCGTGAACGAGACGATAAGTCATCGGTCTTTTCCCTTCCGCTTTCCTCTTCCTCTTT
>NW_024468595.1:2390-4552 GCF_001632365.1 Laetiporus sulphureus 93-53
TCATCGCTCGAGTTTGCTCGGCTTGATAGCATGAGCGCATCAAGCAATGAATTCGATTTGGCTTCCTTTGCGGTGTATGTGTATGGTAGCAATGGTCCATCAATCGGTGAGTAGTTCAATGGACCTGGTGGGCCTGGTAGCACAAAGTCGTCATCATCGGAGAGGTCACCGACTGATGAGTCTGGTGGGCCTAGTTGCGAAGATTCATCGTCAGAGATGCCCTGCTGCCTGTATGGTATGGGCTCCTCGATTGATGGATTCGATGGGCCTTCTTGTGCAGACTCGTTACCATGAGAGACACGCTGCTGCTTGGCAATCCTTTCTGAGTATGGCAGCATGGCCTCACCATGGCGCTTCAATGGCAATGGAGCTTTAGGGAGTATCATTGTCCAATCGAGCTATTTGAACGTCTTCAGGTCTTCTGCTGATACAGTGTCCCATGTGTCTCTGTAGCTCAACATCTTTTCGCATATAACGCGATGTCGCTCAGGTGGGCGGCCATTCTTCAACTCAATTTCCTTGAGTTTCGAAGTCGTGTTCATGAACACGAACATTGGATGGACAGAGCTCTCGATTTTGAGGTTGTATGGAGGATAAATGATCTCCCTTTCTCCGTTTTCGTGGTGACGCACAAAACAAGGGCTGTCAGGACCAGTCGCTACAACAGTATATTTCCACTTGCTCTGCTCAAAGCCCTTGGTAAAGCCTCTAGGTTAATAGTGGCTTGTTTGGATGTATAAATTTAAGTATACCTCGCTGAACTGCGGAATACGGGATTTTGGTGGAGAGTTTCGATATTCAGGGAGCTTCTTTATCATGTCCTCTAGGTCTTTCTCCTCTGGGATCCACATAGTGTGACCCCTGTCAAATAGTCAGTGCTGGCTTGCTGTCACTGGAAGAACAATAAATAAAGGAGCTATAAGATTTGTAACTGAGGGCTTACTGCGCTCAAGGTTCTGACTACAATCCAAGTTCATTGTGTAAGGAAATAGGCCAGTATTGTACTCAAAAAGTAAAAGCTGTTGGCGGACAAAATTATGGATCATGGTCATGTACAGGATGTGCAACAAACCTCATCCTCACTTGTTGCCCGCCCCATGATGTGAATAAAGTCAACAATGCCTGAGCTAGCAGGCACCAGCTCCATAATGCAGGTTCTCTCTCCACCATAAAGGGATATCTCCATGGCCAACATCTCTTGATGTGGTAGTCTTGGCCGTTGATGCACTCTTCCTATGGGGGTTTTTGGTACCTTATGTTTGTCTTGCAGAGTCTGCATATAGGAGGTGACAGGTGAATCAAGATATGCACTAGAGCCGATTGATTCAGGCTTTTCTGGACTGGGAATGTCAGGTGACTGGAGGTAGAACGATGCTGATGCAGGTGCTTGATACTTCAGATTTGCTGAAGGACGTCGTCGCAAGTATCCATCACCCGAAGTGCGGGACCGTATAGCTGGAAGGTTTGTTTTTTGAGTGGACTTTTCAGTGGACATGGTAGTCTAAGGCAATCAAAACTTCAATAAGAGAAGTAATGTAAAGGACCTCTACTGCAAACCTAGAACAAAAAAGTGACTATATAGGCTCAATCGATGTGAGTAGGGAGGGGGTACAAAAGAATGATGGGAGTAAGAGGAAAACCAGCAAAAGGAAGCACAGAAGCAAACCCGAGCATGAAATTAATGTGATGTTTATGGCAGGCTTACATGCGCCTCTTTCACCACGTGACCGCGTTGAGCGCGGTGTATCGGGTTACGCGTGTCTCTTTCATGTGACCGTGTTGAGTATATTTGTTTGTCGTATTCACGGTCTTCAAGCGACGCTCCGCTCTTCCACTCTCTGTGCTATTCATTTTTAAAGTGAACTATTTACACCAGCTGGCAGCTAATAGCCTCAAATTATTCACCGACGCTCGAATGGATCTGTTGCCATTGGAGTCGCTTTCTACCAAGGCTGTCAACGACGGCTCACCCTCTCAATGCTATCATCTCGTCCCACTGGAAATGAATGAACAAATTAATTTTGTACGTGTTTTTCCTCTAGTGATGTTCAATTCACCTATCATCGTATCAGTTGCATGCCTATGAGTGGCATTGGGGTCTAGCAAAGGATACACTCAATGTAGAGACACCGCTCAATGTTCTGACACGTAAGTATAAAGTT
>NW_024468595.1:6727-12511 GCF_001632365.1 Laetiporus sulphureus 93-53
CGGAAGAGCTTCGCGTACTCTTGGATCAAAAAGAAACGTTGCCGGGATAACAGATTCTACAATGGGATAAGCGTAACTCCTTTTGAAAGCGCAATTGACTTACCGCGAGTGACATTGGATGTGGTTGTCTCAGGCAGGGCTGCAGAAGGGCCACTCGAGCTCCCAGATGGGCCTGCAGAGGGGCCACTCGAGCTCTCAGATGGGCCTGCAGAGGGGCCACTCGAGCTCTCAGATGGGCCTGCAGATGGGTCTGCAGAAGGACCACTCGAGCTCTCAGCGTCCTGAAGAAGAATCGCAAGCTCTACGTCCAAATCGTCAGACGAGGCGCACCATGCTGCTCGATGTCGGTAATCCGCCGAAGTTTGAGGATTATTGAAAAGTGCAACATCGGCGTCTGTAGGCTGCCATGCTGGGGTTGCGCTCGAAGGTAATGGGGCAGACGACGCCCCTGCAAACCTCCCAGCATCGGCAAGCAGTTCATCGGACAGCGATATGTCCGATATCTTGCCTTCCCTTGTCACGAGAGGGTAAATATTGCCTTTATCGCTGGAAATCGAGCTCAACCTATAGTTCAGACAATTTACACAGTATCATACCGCACTCACCTGAGTAGACCAACCTCCTCCTGGCGGAATGAGACCACTCTACACCTCGGATAACCAAGCTCGACTGCCAAACGGCCCCGATAAACGCTTTTGAGTAATCCTCTGTAACCCTTGTGTCCGCCCCGAATGATCGTGACCATATGCATAATGTACGGCTCGAGCGCGGCATCGGTAAGTGGACCATCATCGGGCAATCCAGCTTTGTGCGCATCGGACTCCTCAGCGGCTGAACGTCTGGTTCTCTGCTCCTCAGAAGGACTGTGCGAGTTCTGCACCTCTTCTGGCACAGTGACGAATCGGAATGGAACGCTGTGCATCTTCATGTCATGAGTCCTCACTGTAATCTGCATGACATAATTAATGATGTTATAAAGTGATGTACGGGGAACGTACCTCTATATTCTCGTGCTCATGATGATGGACGCTAAGCACGGACACGTCCGGCTTAGAAGCCAGAACAAAACCTGTAGTTCCGCGATGACTACCTCACAGTACCTTTACTGCATCGCCTGGCTTGAAAATCCTCTCGAGACTGCCCAAGGACACAACTGTCGACTCGGCTGAATCACGACCATATAGGATTGTGGCGGTTCTATCCGTCACACTATCGATGACTCCTTCCAGGCCAGACAGTTCCCCACCTGTCACGCGAATGCAATCGCGTGGGGATAGACTGGCCATATTTGAGAGATGAATCATGTCTTCGATGGCTTCCTGCGGTATCCAGTCAGGACCAACGAATGGTTCGATATCGTCTTCGCTTGGAGCAGGAATTAGGGGACCTAGATAACGAGTCTCATATTTCAATCGCACAAGCCCGTCTCTGAACCGTTTCCCGCGGAATATGTAATCGACAGCAGTCTGCTCTCCGATCGTTTCTGAACTTGCTTTGCCTTTGCCTTTGCCTTTGCGGCTCTTCTTCTTGACGGACTCATGACCGCAATGTTCCGAAGCCGCTGCGGGATCAAACGGGCGTGCTGCAGGCCGCAATGACCTTTTGTTTCCGTACGAGACTCGCGGAACCGCCCAGACCACCGCGCCCTGCTGTACATCTTCAACGTACATGAGGTCTCCCTTGTACAGCCTCCCAAATTGGAGCCTAGTGAAAGTATGTGCTCGAATATTCGTGGACCCGATGCTAAAGGCGCTAATCCTCTCATCCGGTGGTATGTAGAGCAGTTTAATTTGACGAAGAAGATGCGTCGCCATAGAGCATGCATGTGCGACGTTGATGGGGCCCTGGGCCTCGATGTAGATACGATCTGCATGGTCGAGGTGCACTCCTCCTACGCAGAGAGAGATTGAATGTACAGCCGGGGTCTTCGCCGTACGAGCCATTGTCATCGGTGAGACGGTCCCAGTCGCTTGTGCGCCAGACGTCCCTGCAACAAAAAGGTCGCGCTGATCCGCAGCCTGCGTTTCATCCACTGGACCCGCAGCTAGTGCATCGTGCATAAGCATCAGCGCCTCAAAAGCGCGATTCCGCTGCGAAATATCCTTCAGCGAAAAATCGAAAGTGCAAGTATGTCACGCACCCTTGTTTTGACCATCCAGAGGCCAGGGTCTCCCAAACCGGGAGGAAAGCGAGTCTCCGGTACATGGTTGTCCATCGCAAGAACGCTGACATCCTCCATGCGAGCTCTACGTTGGTAGTGAGAGGCTATATCCTCTGGATTCACGTCTTCGGCATCAGATGAACTCCACAACCGATATGAGGAAAGGTCGCCCACACCGTCGTCTTCAGAACCTGTAAAGTCATGAGCATGGTTACTCGTGGCGAAAGCCACATACTCGCCTGAGATCTCCTCGTCCTCGTCCTCGTCCTCCTCGTCCCCCTCTTCCACGGCCTCCTCTGCCACGACCTCCTCCTCGTCCTCCTCTTCCACGTCATCCTTTTCTACAACCGCCTCCTCCTCCTCCTCCTCCTCCTCCTCCTCCAGGGTCTCCTCGTCGTCGTCGTCCACACCAGCCTCGATGTCGACAAACGGATTGATCGGCCTGCTCGCATACGGCATTGTGGTAGTTGTGCAAAGGGATGAGGATGAACACGTGGAGTCAAAACGCGGTTGATGAATTCAACGAACTTCCCACACAATGTCGGACTTTTTCCCCACGTGCTTCGCAGCGGGCGATTTCCGTTAGCCAGGTTTCCAACGCATAGTTTTAGAGCAGTGGTCCGTTAGCAGTCTCGAGCACTCATTGATGGCTTGCGAAACCCAGCGCTGCTCTGCCTGTAAGTGCTTGGAAATATCGAGTGCCTGCTTGCTGTTCCACGGATACTCCATCCAGAAGAGCTTCTCGTAATCGTTTGTTTCCTCGTCGACATGGGCAGCAGCACCGCCGTCCCGTTCTCCGTGCACTGGAGGCGACTTCAGCCTTTCATCCGTGACCGAGTGTGCCGGAGAACACAGTGATTCATTTCGCAACGTGACCCCACACTGCTTTGTGGCGAACGCGCCTTTCTGCACAGAAGGGCCTTCTTCCGTTGACGAGCTTCCGCGACATTCGTCATGGCTGGGCCCTGAAGCAGGAAGTTTACTCGACTGTCATCATCGTCTCATTACATCAATCCTCGAATCATCGCTAGTACAAAGTCATCGCACCTTAGGCTCCGGCACGGACCGATCCTGTGCTTTGTGTTCTCGGTAGGTGGTATAGTCAACGGGCACCCCACCGCATTGATTCGATATACAGTGGCATAGGAATCCTTGTTTTGACATGCAGTCGACGATAAAGATCGACAGAGGGCATCCTAGAAGGCAATTTTTTCGACAGACCCTTATATAAGTGCGGCAGCGATCCGCGCGTCAGCACGAGAACATTGGCAATGTAATACTATACATTTACATACCATCTAGTCCGACAACCCTAAGCCGACGCCCGTGAGTTCGGTTAAACTGGCCCCCGTTGTCCCCCGAATTGACATCCATCCTTCCTTCCATCAGAGAAGGCAGTTTCTTGCATCGTCTGCTGTAGTCCCGGATGATTGGAACGATCGCGAACATTCTGAATCATTTACATGCGTGCTAAGAAAGAGGCCATTGAAACAACGCCCGCTCAAGGTGTCTAAGATACATCCCGTCCCATACAGGTACGTTCGCGGTACAACCAAAGCGATCTATGCAGCCCCTACCTCGTCATTCTACCGCCGACTTTTTCTTTGCAGTCGCCGACTTTTTCTTTGCAGTCGCCGACTTATTCTTGAGATATACACGGAGGAAGTCAGCCGTAACCCAATTGTTTTCGTACTTCACCAAGAACGGATGATCATTGGCTGCCTATTCCACACCTCAGCAAGGAGGTGAGACATAGCCAATGCGCCTCACCAGTATGTAGACCGATTGAAGGTCTTGGGGTGACTGCTTGGAGAATGACGAATGCATCTGCAAATGCGCGTCTGCTAAACGATGCACACAATTCTGACAACAAGAAGCTGAAGGCAGGGCGCAAGATTTCAAAGGAGATATCTGACCTGTACTTGTGCATACAGCACCTCTTTCCAACGCAAAGTGTCACGGAGATTATAGCCACCACGACCGATGCGAGTGACTTCTCCGCTCGGCTTTGGAATCGTTGTTAAGGAACTGAGTAGGACCGCCATACTGATATGAAGAGGTGTGGTCTCCGAACCGAACTCGTGATGAGCGGGCGAAGGCAGTGGCGTAATCAATCATTCAGAGCTAAAACGAACACACATGGAATGAGGGAGATAGTGACGCTGAGTGCGGTAGGAACGGCGAGAGGGAGGCATGATGACTAAATGGAGCTTGTGTGATTGAGACACTTGGCCGCTTGAGAAAGATGGTTTCATTGCAAGTTTATATAGTGCCAGACAAGCGTGCTGAGGCTCTACGGCATTATCGAGAAGCTTGTGGCGGAGGGTGGCATTCGCGCGATAGAGTGATAGCTAGCGATGCGTAGCCTCACGTGGGTGGCCAGGATAATGGAAACAATGACGGCCAAGGAGCGACAGACAATAGACATCAGAGAGCAGAAGTGCAGGCATGACGAGTAGCCGGACCTGACGGCGGTGAAAACTGTGGGCGTGAACAATTAGTGTCAATGATGCGAGGATAGCGGTCAGCCTACCTCACGGCGAGCATACGTGACGAGCGGAGACGAGGAGCCGCTACTCTGAATCACCGGAGATGCAAGCGAGGGACAATGGGCGTAGATAGCGATGCGTGTTGGCGATCCGGAAGGCTTGGAGGGCCAGGCTGCGGTGCTCAGTGTTCAAGTTGTTTTCGGGAAAGGATGGACGGATGTACTCATGCCTGTAAACCCCCTCACGGCTGAGTGCGGCGAGTGCTGCTGTGTCGGGGCTAGCGAACTTCAGAGAGCAGAAGTGCAGGCACGACGAGTAGCCGGACCTGACGGCAGTGAAAACTGTGGGCGTGAACAATTAGTGTCGATGATGGTGAGCCGCGGGGCTGCGCACGTGAACAATCAGCGTCGAGGATGCGAGGATAGCGGTCAGCCTACCTCGCGACGAGCGGAGATGAGGAGCCGCTACTCTGAATCACCGGAGATGCAAGTGAGGGACAATGGGCGTAGATAGCGATGCATGTTGGCGATCCGGAAGGCTTGGAGGGCCGGGCTGCGGTGCTCAGTGTTCAAGTTGTTTTCGGGAAAGGATGGACGGACGTACTCATGCCTGTAAACCCCCTCACGGCCGACTTGTGCGGCGAGTCCTGGCTGTGTCGGGGCTCATGAGCATTGTATGGCGAGTGGCATCGGTGATTGCAGTGGCGTCGGTGATTGCAGTGCTCGCTGCCTTCTCGCTCGTTGGAGGGACGGCAGACGACGTCTGCACGTCGTACGGCATGTGGCTGTCTCCGGACGTTGATCGTGCTCGCTGTCTCGCTCATTTGAGGGGTGGCGGGCGGAGGCGTCCGCGCGTCGTTATTCAACCATCTCAGTTATCCGATCTCAGTTATTCGACCATCTAATGCAGTTCCCTCAGCCTCCGCTTGCTGACATCGCATGTCCCAACCGACACCGACGACGCCAACGGCGCCGACGATGCAGTGAACTCAATGGACAGCCCGCCACCCACCTAAGTGGGCGGCGGCCACCACGAGCGCAGATGGGAGAGCGAAAAGAAGAAACGTCACGCGTCGTGGGTATATTTGAACGGCAGAGTTTAGGGCAGGTGCACATTTGAGTGGCGTGAGAACTA